>NW_027396112.1:0-204655 GCF_047715535.1 Aspergillus foveolatus | reverse complement strand
TACAAAATGACTTCAAGAAGGCAAAGAAGACCCCAAAGAAGTCATCTAAAGCTTCACACCAGCAAAATCCTATAGAAGCCAGGCCAATAACTCCTACAGAGGTTTTACACGCCCCTCCAACAATAAGCCGTCGAGGCCGCGAGATCCGGCTACCCCAGCGCTTCAGGACCGATTAAAAACTCTATATAGACCCCTAATAGTGACTATATCAAAACACCAAAAGATCATTCGAGAATAATAATTGTATGTGGTTGAATTGCTTCATGCTTAATATCATGGTTGGTGGTGAAATCGGGCGGCAGGTGATACCGGGCGTCAGGTGATCACCCACTGTAGTTTCAACCTTCTACCATCATTCACTACAGATAGCGTCGATCCACTCCATCACACTACGCCCCCTCCATCTCCTCCTAGTTCCCCCTGCAGCCCCATTGTCATCGACATTTTCTTTGACGTGCGATTTTCTAAATGCCTATTGTTCAGGTACTTCCCGCCATCAGAGCCTTGCTTGGAAAAATCTGGGTCGAATTGTTCGCATTGGCGGCTCCCTGCTATGGCGGGTATCCACCATTTGACATTGTTTCTCTCAGGATTTATTGGTGACTCCGATTTTCTTCGAACACAATCAGGGAAAACACAGGAGTTTGGTGCATCCGCCAGCACATTGACAAGGGGTGGACGACAATGAGCAGCTGAAATTCCAAAAAGAAGCCAGAGCATCTACGCATCCTACAGTCAGCGATCACCAGAGAACAAGTCCTGTTTCACTCAAATTGACATTAATCCCGGTTTTGTTGGAGTCAACAGGCAGAGAAGATGCAACAGGGACATGATAGTGGTGCAGTGCGGCAGGCTGCTGTGTTAGTCTCCCAAGATATTGACCCACTTGTTTTGCTTATTATCCCATTGACAGATGGGACCTGCAGGAACTATTGTGTCTAACCGTGAAACATTGCCAAAGATTCCCTTACTCTCTGCTCAAAGCTCCTAGAATCGGACTACGAACGCCATACCAGCGACCTTGATTGAGATTGATGACTTAAAGGAAGTTCACCCTGACATTGCCATGTGACATAGGGCTACCAGACTACAGCAGCAGCCACCATGTTGAATTTTGCGGCTTGGAATGACGAGGTATTTCCATAACTCAGTCAAGGACGACTTCGCGAACACAGAAATCCAGGTAAAGCCGACTGGGAAGAGAGTGCTCTACACTTACCTGCTATCCGCCCGCACAACCGTCATTTCCTCAGTGGGTGGCCTAGTGTCTTGATGTTGGATGGCCTTCTTTCAGGGTGCTGAGGGGAGTTTTTTTTTCTTTTCGTTTCGTTTCTTTTTCTCTTTTGCGTCATATGCTATTGCTTCCACATGAGGACTATTATGTTACTTCCTAAGGAACTCTATTATCCGGGCTATGGGCGAGAATTATCGCAAGTCATTGATCTAAAGATGCACCAAATGCCTGATTACATCATGAAACATGCTCTTTTTCCTCCTCCTTCGGAATACGAACCCAAATCAGCACAATGAACGCCGCAAGCAGCTGCGTCGCAAACGCAAACCACCAGATATCCTTGAGCCCCTTCAACCCTATACCTCCCGCCGCGTCACGGTCAACTCTCGTCCCAATCGCATCCGCGATACTTGTCATAATCGCAGACGACAGATTCTGGTTCGTTACCAGCAGGCTCGCGGCACTACCCTGGTACGACCTCGAGACGTTACTCGTGATGAAGATTGATGCGGCTGCAAAGGCTAGATCAGGACCGAACGTGACCAACACAACACCGGGAAAAGAGAGCGCCCAGTAATTTGTGTTGGGTGTCTGAGGGATGAAGAACACAGGCCCCATTGTGAAAGCGAACATAGCTGCGGTATAGATATAATGGCCTGGGAAGATATGCAAGGTACGGCTGACGACCCAGGTGGCGAAGATCCCGACGAGGGCATTGGGGATGAAATACAAAGCGACAGTTATGGGAGCGGCACCTTGGATGCGCAGCCAGAACTGGGTGACATAGAACTGCCACGCGCCGAAGAAAGAGCCGAACCCGAAGAAGTATGCTGCCATCAACGCCGTGAATCCTGGGGTGCTCCAGAGCCGGTTCGGTATAAGAGGCCGTGGGGCCTTTCCTTCCCAGAAGAAGAGGGCGACGAGCAGTAAGACCCCAACGACGATGAGGACGTAGGTATATGGAGACCAAGACGCAACAGGACCCTGGGTTAGCCCGAAAATAAGACAAACGCAGCCTCCGGCCGCGCACGCAGCTCCTATATAGTCGAACTGGCGGAGAGTTGGTGGCTCGGCGCCGGCTACATCAGCCGCAGGGCGAAGCGACGGAATGCTGAAAAATGCCGCGACGCCACAAAGAGCGCAAAGAATAGCATTCGTGCCAAAAATCCATTCTAGATGCGCGGACAGCGCACCCCCCTGCAAGGCACCAAGCGAGTATCCAAGCGGCGCTGTTGCCGCGATCGCAGAGAAGACCCGGTTCTTGCGAATTCCTGGATTATAAAGACGTCCCAGCACACTCATACTCCCCGAGACCAGAACTCCAATCGCGAGGCCTTGCATAGCCCTCACGACAAAGAAGAGGATATAACGCTCATGGTTGAGCGAGAACGCACCGACGGCATTCCACACCGCCAGCCACGCATACGCGCTCACCATAAGCATCTTCGGCGGTGCCAGATCAGCCAGCGAACCTGAAACAACAACAGACAGTCCATTCGCCGTGTTGAAGGCTCCTACAATCCACGGTAGCTGCGAGCTCGAGATGCCCAAGGCCTCCCTGATCGGCTCCTGCGGCGCAAGCATATCACCTAGGAAAAACGAGAACAGCATAAGACTGATAGAACAGACGCCCACCATGAACAACTCGGCCGTGAAGCCGGAGAGTTCAGGCGGGATCCCTTGCTTACTCGGTGCTTGCACAGGAGACGCTGCCTCAGAGTCGGTCTCATTCGCGGCATCCTGCCCCTGCGGACGAGACGTAGAAAGCCTCCGATGCTGGAGGCCGATCTCATTGTTGATCTCGAGGGTCGCAATCCGCGAAATGGGCGTTTTCTTATTCCCCAGCAATGGATCTGGAGTCTGTGCTCCTGTCACTGGACTTGCATAGCCCGGTGTGCTGGCGATTGAGGACCAGCCCGGCGTCGGTGGTGCAGTTGAGTCGCCGCCGCTGCCGTTGCTGCTGTACGGGTCGCGGGATGCCGATGCCGATGCCGATACAGATGCAGCTGGCTCGGTAACCGCCACGGTCGCAGCGAAATAACCTTCGCCTGGCGGCCGTGCAATCGGTGTCTGCGGGTGTCCCATCCTCTCTGATGAAGTACGCACAAGATACAGGAGAAATCTATTTTTCCCCTAACAGGAACACAGTTTTAAATACGTCTGAAAATTGTGCGATTATCTAACACCTTCCCAGTCAGCTGCTAGGGTGGCGTGCGCGTACCGAACCTGGTGGAGTCGTGAGTCAGTCTAGTAGAGACGGTCATGACAATTATTGCGCATCATAGGCGAGACAGCTGGTGAATTGACAACAGTGGCGAAAAGCAAATATCGGTGTGCCTTGTGATAATTGTACGGCATTAGGAGGAATTAGGGCTCGCCTGCGGCCCGGCTAGACTAGACCATCGTGTCGGCTTTTTAGCCTTAAGCTCCAAAGCTACTTTCGGACCGACCGATCATAAACGATGATAAAGTTTAGGGATACATGATTTTCGTTTCCGTGAAGTGATGAGCAGCAAGCTTCGCTGATCATTAAGCTTCATTGATTACTGATGAGCAATGCTTGGTGACGCGTCCCTGGCCTACTTGAGAGATCAGACTTGAAGCTTTGTCTCACTCGATATCCAAGTCCTCTCTCTCATCCGGCGGGCTAGTATTACCCGAGTTACCTTTAGCCGTTTACTCTAACTGGACTTAGTCTGCGCTACTTATCGCTGAAGGATATGGGTGCCCAATTACAGTATAATTGCCCCTGATTGTTCTAGACGTAGCCCGCAACGCAAGAATATCCCTAATCAAGAACCTGAGGGTTCAGATTCAAAGAGTTCTCCGTAGAGATTGGGTGAGTCGTTTTTGTCGAAAGGACGAGGCGTCGAGGCAGGTCTTATATTAAGGGCGACATCCAATTTGAGATTAACTAGTACCAGGCGCGGTAGGGATAACGACACTTGAAGGCAAATATGAAGCAGGTGATAGTAGCATACAAGAAACGAAGGGAAAGGTTCGTGATATGAATAAAGAGTGTCACAAATCGTTGCCCTCCTAACTTAAATTAATCCCTATGGTATAGCCGTATATCGTTTCGTTCATTCGTGGTGCGCACTAAACGCTCTGGTTCGTTGTATCCTCGCGGGAAACAAGCATTAAGATTATGGGTAGTTATTTGATTGCGAGTCGCGGTGCCCTCAGTGGGCACCAGTACAATTTTCTTTCCCTTTTCTTTTTTTTCTTAAAAGAACTCGGCGGTGAGTTCGCGCATTGCATGCGGGGCAAATCCGCGTATTCCTTCATCAGGAATAGGGAACGACACCCCTAGTAGTTGCCGGTGTATGCAGAGTTACCGTAGCCCGGAGCGGCTGTAGGGAGAGGCTCTACAGGCTCATTTCGGCGACCAAAACGATTGAGCCAGCCCTGCTTCTCGCCGGGCGCAGCACCACCTGCGGCGGGGCCAGTCTCGACATCGTGAGGGGTAGGGTGGGCGGGGAGCATGTTGTCTCCGTTAACCTGCTCGGGGGCAGCCTTGTTGCGACGCCAGAAGCCTCGGCGCTGAGTGCCGTAGGTGTATCCGTTGGCGGGCGAAGGACCGAAGCGCTTCTCGCGTCTGTGGTGACGGCCGAGAAGGAACTGGAAGAGGATGGAGATGAGGAAGAAGAAGCTGTTTCGGCATTAGCAAATGTTCTTTGTCGCACGAAAAAGAGAGTACTCACATTCCAATGATCGAGACTGCGAAAACGACCTTCTCCAGCATGCAAGCGTACCCATAACCCACGCCAGCCGGGGAGTCTGTATTGTCGCGACCAGTACCAAGTGGAGTGCTTACCGTCCCGGAGCACTGGTTTGTACCATCGCGCGTCATCACTGCGATGGCGATCATGGCCCCGACAAAGCACACGTCGAGGAGGATAGCCACAGCCGCAAAGAATGCTATGCCGCCCAGGCAGCAGGTGAACAGGGATCCCAGGAGGGCATAGAGGGTCGCTGCTCCCGAGAGACCCTCGACGGCTTTCATCCACGTGGGGATTTGCAGGTCATTTTGAGCGAGTCTGGCGAGGAAGTAGGAGTAGATTCCTAGTATGACTGCAGAAGCGAGGAATTGCAGGACCCGGATAACCAGGTTGAAGAAGCGGAGGACGACGCCTCCAAAACCCATGGTGTTTGTATTGTTAGACGACTAATGAGTTAGGCGACTAGTGATTGCGCTAGCGGGCGCGATTTGTATGAGTCCTTATAAAAATATTGGTAACAACGTCAAAAAGATTGAAGGATGCAACTGGCGGGGGTATTATTTTATTTAAGAGCGTGACCAACGGCGTAACGGATCAAAGGCAGCAAAATTCCATAATGATTGTCGTTTTGTCACAAGCCCCAAGGCTCCAGGGGCTGGGTGTGCCGCAGCAGGAAGATCAGTGGACGATTTCTGGGTCTCCCACTGCGGATCGGAGCTTCTGACGTTTCTTACAGGCCATCCACGCTTGTTCAAGGCATTAGTGAAGCTGTGGCCCACAGTGACGAAGTCAAAGACGGGAAAGATGGCGAAAATTCACGAGACGACGAAGGGACAAAAGGACCCCAGCCACAACGGTGACATCAGTAGTCAATTTCTGAAGGCCTTAGTGGCGTAGAGCTGCCACAGCCACGGTATACTTTGTACAAAGGAGCTTAGTTAAGCTTTATGCAGAACCCCTGTCGCTAAATTAAACCGTTATTAATTAGAAGGTTTCAGTATTAATACACAATGACTTCATCACCCAACCTCCCCGATCCTGAGCGCTCGAGCGCCGTAACTGAATCGATTGAGATCATGTCTGTGGATCAACAAGGATCTTGCAGTGCGCATTCCTGTCCTGCAGCAGCGTCTTGAATCCCTTCTCCACCACGCCTTCCAACTTAATCTTATCCGTAATCATGGACTCCGGTTTCAGTAGGCCCTTCGAGATAGCGTCGATAGTGTCTTGAAAGGACTTCTCATCGTATAATGCCGAGCCAAGGTACTTCACCTCGTGATACATCATCTCATTGACCTTGATCTGCGGTTTCTTCTCCCACACAGCGACATTAACGATCGTGCCATGGACGCGGCAGGCACCAATTGCTCCGTCAAGCGCCTTCTCCACGCCCGCTGTGTCGAAGACCACATCCGCGCCGACGCCGTCGGTCAACCCCCGGACACTGTCTGGGATGTCGATTTCCCTAGGATCGAGGATATGCGTGGCGCCAAAGTATTTCGCAGACTTCTTGCGGGTTTCTGTCAATTCAGCAACGATCGTGAAGTTGGCGCCTCGCATCTTCAGCACTTGCAGGATGCATAGACCAAGAGGACCGCCTCCGACGACCAAGACATTGTCACCCTGCTTAAACGGCGACAAGTTGACAGCGTGCCATGCGACCGCCAGTGGTTCGATCATGGCCATGGATTCCGGCGTAACGTTATCAGGAATGGGGTAGAAGTGTTCTGCAGGCGCGACTATTTTCTCGGCAAAACCACCGCCGTAACCTGTTCGCATTGGGACGTTAGCTTGTCCAGCTCGTCCAGCTTGCTAGATCCAAAGAAGAGCATACCAGATAGTCCGATGAAGCCAATGTTGTCGCAGCAATACTCGTAGCCAATTTTGCACGGAGGGCACTTCCTGTCGAAGATGGTCGGCCGCACAACTGCCTTCTGTCCCAGCTTGAGGTGTGTGACGCCTTCCCCCACTTCCTCAACGACTCCACCAAACTCGTGGCCCATAACAACTGGCGCGGTAGCTTTGGTGATGCTATGTGCTCCCTTCGGTATCAGGACGGGTCCGGAGGTGTACTCATGGAGGTCGCTGCCGCAAATCCCGCAGTAGGTGTTTCGCAGCTAAGATACATTAGTTTGTCTCGCGATCCTGTCCTGGGATCTCGTACCTTCACCTGGCCCTTTCCGCAGACGGGCTCTTCAATCTGGTCGACCCTTATGTCCCTAGGGCCATGAAACCGGAGTGCTTTCATGAGCGGCATGTTTTCGTTGTTTGTCGCAATTATGAGAATGCTAGATATGATGATAGTTCATGAACTGATAGAGGACGATATTCCTTGGGGATTTTGATTCTCCATCGTCCCTTTAATCCCACGATTTTGGTGGTTTGTTAAGCAGTTCAGCAATCTCAAAACTGGCGACGTTCCCATGACGTACCCATAACATTTGTCTATGACAAGCAATTGATTTCGCCAGTGTCATACCTCAAAGGACCGCCTTCCAACACCAAGATTTAGATACTGATTGCTGATTGACAGAAAATGTGGTTCATCTGACCAGGTAACGTCAGTCAAAGCTAGCTCCAGCTTTGTGGCTTGCGCCGCGCTTGGAATGTGGGGCCCCGGACCGGACTCTATACCCACTCCTTGTGGGATTCAATGTCCAAGAATCAATCACCCCAACAATATTATGGGAATACTGCTTGCAAATAGATGAGATGAGAATACCATGTCGTTCAATGGTTATTCAGTATCTCGGTCCCTTACCAAGCGTAGAGATATTTAATGTTGTGAGCATTTTCTATTCCGCTAGACCATAAAAACGGTCGGTAACGCCAGTCTTTAGACATATCCACCAAGAAATGTGGCTAAGCTGCAGAGCAAACATATTAAACGTTGGAGAACTTTTTATTTCCGTAACGAACTTGTCACTATTCCGCAATTACTTCAGAGGACAGCGAATTAGTTTACATTGACCATGGAGCTTCTTGAAACACCCGTAGAATGAGGTTCCTGGGCTTTAGTCAGCAGTAATACTGCGGAAACCAAGCCTAATGTAGAGGCTAACAATGATTAGGTGAATGTTGATGGCGCCAGCTTTTATGTGCTGCCTTATAAACTTGTTTATAGCATCATGTTCCTCCTAGCCACTCTTCAACGAGGGTAAAAGTATTGTCTCGAAGTGGCTAGGCCATAGAAGTTCCATATACTCCTGGAAGGCGTTTGAATTGCACCAGTAGTTTGCGATCTCCACGGTCCACGCTCAATGTCGACGACGTCGTGCCCCCTTCTGAAGTTTGTCACATCCCGGATCAGATAGAGAAGCCAGGGCCGCTCCTGTCCCAGCCGCTGCATCATGCTTGGGCCAATGTCAATAAGAGACGACACCGCGACTTGCACCACTTTCTAGCCGCCGAGGTTTCTGAAATCCGCGGCAACTTCCAACGCAGACTAAGACAACAAACGGAGACTGTTGTCGAGATTTGTTGAGGTCTCTTGTCAAAATATGATGAAAAGAATGAAGGCAGCTCCCTCCAACTCAGGACATTTGGTTGCAAGGATGTAACCATCATTCGGTGGTCGTTTCGTCATGGTATTCATTGTGAGCCGCCATATACCGAGCCAAGTAGCGCCCTGGCTACCACTAATTAGTTCCGCAGCCACTACGGACTGAGTTCCCGTGGCTCCGTCATCCCCCTATCATAAACAAATGTGGGGTTGCTGTGCTATCGCGAGTTCTTTCCAACAAATCAGAGGCATCCGCAATGTCCAGGAGCCTGAAACTCCTGTACAACCCATCGCGCATCATCCCATCCACGGATTGCTTACAAGCCGTAGTGTGGAGCCCCTCCGTCGCGGCTGAAGTCATTTCGAGTCCCTGATTCGATCGTGAAGCGTGGTGAAAGAAATTGGAATATGTTTTGTCTTATCGGCGCATGCAACTCTTCAGTCTTCGTTTTCTTGCTCACGTTGTCGAGCAACATATGTTCTTAATATAGACTCGAGTCCTTCGTTTCGGCGTGCCAGCATCATCACATCCGATACATTGATCGTTGACCGACCTGCGTGCCTGAGCCAAGAACCTATCAGCAAACATGGAAGACATCCTGACACTGGCTAAAAGATAAGGGAGCTCACTTCGCGAAGCTTTCGAGATCCTGGCTCGCCGTTTCTGTACGGATGACCTGTCAGCCACTTTCCGAGGTACTAAGGACAGAGAATGACAATAACAGCTCCGGCCCCAAGATTAGAGCCAGATGTCATTTCCACGCCCATCCCATATCGTATATGTGCAGATATGGCTTAAAGCTGGGAGGATGTACCTATCTGAACCCAGACAAGCTCGGTCAGTGCACCAATGAACTGGGGTGTGGCATTCACACCGAGCTTGATTGTTTCCTCATCCACAATCTTTCCAATGGATAACCAGAGGGCGGATTTCAAGCGCTACGAAACAGTGAGCCACTTTCTCCGTCCTACAAGGCATACGCCTACCTCTTCAAGACCAACATTCTCATTTGCATCCATTTTGCTGGCTATGTGAGCAAAAATCAGAATAGTCTGAGTACTTGCACCTAGGGAGAGCTTGGTATCGAGTTGAAGGTAGCTCAGCGTAGCAATGCCTGCAGAACACTTTTGGGAAACTGAGACGCGACAAACAGCTCGACGCGCCCGGAAGAGGGGCCGAGCTAGACCGACCGGAACAACATCTTCCGGGAAGTCCCGCTAACCCAAATAGGAACTTACATTTTTGCTCCAGCTCAGTCCGTCTCCCCGATGAGGTCCTGGAACAGGTCATATACTTTGGTTTCGGGAAATCAAGAGCCGGCAAAAACTAACTTGAGAAGGGTTCTCGCGATATAAAGGCCTGACTTTCCACCGGGGCTGCATCATTCGCCCTCTTTATCTTTCCCCTCTCCGCACCTATCCGCTCTCACCGAGTTACCCGGCACCTCCATCCACTTCTCAACCCAACAAAGATAATAAAAATACTCCCTCCTTATTCCTCTTCAAAGCCCAAGCATATCGAAAACTACGTCAAAGAACCAATTGAACCAAACAACACCACAATGTCGGACTTCAACCCCTCCCAAGCGATAACCGACGCCGTAAATGACTACTTCAGCAACCTCTACGCCTTGCTCGAGCTCCTCTTCAACCGCTTTCGCACGAATCTCTACAACTCCTTTGCCCAAGTCTCCGCCTACCGCTGGACAAAGGTCATTCTGACCGTCATCGGCTACATCCTCATTCGCCCCTACATCGAAGCCTTCTTTAAGAAAATGCACGAGCGCGATCGCAAGAAGCAGCAGGAAAAGGAGCGCGCGGAGAGAAAGAAAGCCCGCGCTAAGGTCTCACCTAATGCGCTGAGAGGCGGTGCTACTGAGGGCGAGGGTAAAGTGTTGGGGGAGGTTGAGAATACGGACGATGAGGTGGATGATGCCGAGAATGAAGAAAACGCCGAGGACTTTGCGACTGCGAGTGGAGTGCCGGAGTGGGGAAAGAATGCCAGAAAGAGGGCTAAAAAGCATGCGAAGAAGCTGGAGAAGGAGACGGAGGAGACGAAGGGTCCCAAGTTGACAGAGGAGCAAATCAAAGAGCTTTTAGACTGGAGCGAGTCGGAGGATGAGAAGAAGGCTTAATGGAGGAATTTTGCGCCCTCTCTTTCTAATCTTACCCAAGCGGAGTGGCCTCAAGTTCGTTCTGCTTTCGAGACTTGCATGTTTTTCTTCATTTTAATCTCTGTACTTTGTATTATTTAGACTTCATATCTCCATTACTCATAATGCATGGACGGCCTCTCAGTTAAAGGTCTGCCATTATCCCTTTGATCTTAGATTCAAACCTTCAATGGGCTGGCTTGTTAGGGGCCTGCTCACTATTCATGGCTGCAATGTGAGCTCCGGCTCATGGCCAGAAGCAGCATAGCCGCAGTCAGTCGCAAACGAAACAGGAGCTCCTGCTCGGCGGTAAATACTACTGCTGTTCCCAGTAATGGAGTGCTCAGAATATTCCAGTTACGCCCCGCCTACGCTACAAGCTCAACTCAGAGCTTACTGTACTCTGTATATATTCAAGCTCATAAGATCATCCTATACATCATCTCGTAACTAAGTTAAATAATCTAGACCCATGTGATATCCATAGTGCCGAGAAGGCAAGTCAAGCCCAAGAGGAAGCCGAGTTGGACAATAAGTCTAATGCAACCTCCTCAACGCCTCAACAATCGCCCTGACCTCCTCTAAGCTGCTCCCCACTATATCAACGATCTCTTTTTGCACGGCCGGCTCACAGGTCAAAAACCGTTCGATCAGTTCACCGTCCACGAACCGGTAAGGCTCGGTAGCTTGCCGGGTCATCGTGCGGAAAGCTCTGTAATCGGTGAATGGGATGTCGCCGAGGGAGTCGACGCGACTGGCCATTGTGGCCTGGAGGCGCATCAAAAAGTCTTGGTAGTCGGGGTTTATGATGGCATAGAGGTAGATAGAGCCTTCAACCTGTAGGGAGTTGAATATTAGTCTTGCTTGGGATGGAGAAAGGGGTGGATAACGTACCGTTGCGAGAAAAGCCCTAGGCACGACGGTTGCACTGGGAAGCTGTTGGATATTGACAGGGCGTATGCGGTTGACCATTTCGTTGAGGCAGATCTCGCCGGTGACTTCCAACCTACGGCGATCATCTTCCTCGACACCTGAACGGTTGCGGCGGAGGACGATTAGGTTACCCTCTGCGTCACTCTCCAGATACGTGTCTGGTGCGACGGACGTCACGCCAGTGGCCCAGACTGTTTGGAAGTGCCGGGCCACTTCGACCAGTTTATCAGGGGCACCGTTCTCTCCTTCGTGGTATTCCACAATGCAGACGCTCTTCATGAGATCTGCAATGGCTATCACGTTGCCCGTCACTGTGATGTCGACAGGCGCTGTGGAAGTTCTGTAACTGGCGAGCCTCTGAAGATGCAGTCCGCCCGATCTAGGGACCACTTGAAAGACTACAACCTGGAAACTGGTCAGCTTATGCGGGACCGATACTATAAGCACCAGCGTACCGTCTTGACAAGCGCAGCAACAATCTTATCTCCCATCACTGCCAGGGCGCGGCATGCTCCTTTCACTCTTTCTTGAGCAACCTTGGCGAGCTTTCTACCGTTGTCTACTTCGAAAACGCGGATATATCCGAGAGTAGAGTCTCCGTCATCCTCGCCCAGGTATGCACTTCCAACAACGAACCGATCCTTTGCCTCTCCGTCTTTGCTTTCCGGAACTTCGGCTCGAATTACACATTCCACAATCTCGTCACCTTCAAGCTCGAAAGCATCTAGGCGTCTGAATAGGATTTCGTCTGCCAGTACAAACTGACTCTTGACAATCTCTTCTCCATTGACCAACTTGCGCTCAATTGTGCCCATGCCAAAAGCCTTTTCCGAGGGAGAGTATGCGACGCGTCTCACAGTAGCTTTGATCGGTAGAGTCTGGATCTGTGTCGTCCGTTCCTTATCGACCAAGCCGATCTTCAGCTCCTGGGCTGTAGCCACCGCAATTGACTCTGGATAGGCTTCCGAGTTGAAGTGACATATTCGTGATGCTCCTTCTGAATTGACGGCAGAATATATGATGCGGCCTTCGGATCCATAAATTAGACTAGGATTTTCACATGTGGCGAAGACATTGGAGAGGCCGTTGCCCCTGGGTAACTTTTTGAATGTTGGCTGTTCTGAGCCAAGGACAAGCTTGTTCATGCCCGATAGGGAATTGTCTTGGTCATTATAATCATACGTTATGACGCTTCCATCAGCCATTGAAATGAAGAGTGTGGGTGCACTCTCTGCCAGCACACTGGCCACGAGAACTGAGCGCGGGAATGCCTCACCAGCGGGACCCAGCGATGTCGAGCTGATGTGGGACAGATCCTGCAGCTTCAGCACTGAGACTTTGGCCAATTGAGGGAATCCAAAAATACAAACATCAGTCGGAGTTTTCGGTAGTGTAACGCCAGAAATCTGGTTGTCCGCGCCAAAGTCCTTCTCCGAGACGACTCGAGCCTCTGACTGAATATCCAACACAGTCACATGTTCGCCGCCCGCGACAAGTACTATCGTGTCGTCGTTAGCAGAAGCTGCCGTGATGATAAATTGATTTTTTGGTGTCCATTCGAAGATAGTCATTCCGCATTCAATATCTGCAATAAGAACTCTCTGCTCAGTAACCTGCAGTATCCGACTGCCTGGTAGATTCGCCGCGAGCAAGGTGTTCTCTGAGAGACTCAGCCCCAGGAAGCTTTCGAGTTCTTCTGCCTCCCCGTCGGGACTGAAACGAAAAACTCGCGTTTCATTCACGAATGTGACAAGAAGTGTATCCAAAAAGTCACCTCTTGACCCTACTTGCAGACCCCACAAGTCCGTAATATGTTCCATATCGCCCAAGACACCCAACTCCTCCAATCCGACACCACTACGTACACTCCTAAGTGTTCCATCATCGAAAGCTCCAGAGCCAGTGACGATTCGAGCTTGGCCGGATGAAAATTCGTGCATCTGGCTTTCACTGGTACGGTTTCCGAGGTCCATTATCGTGAAATCTAAAACCGGCGCAATGTTGGATAAGGTCTGGATAACTTGAAACGATTGGTCACCGATCCGTATAACCTGCGAATCGCCTTGATGCGATCCCACGAATACCACTCCGCCACCGAGATACACCAGAACAGAGGCTCGAGATGTGTTTCCGAGGGTGTGTAATTCCCATCGTTCTACCTCAGAATTCCGTAGAACAAGCATCAAGAAGAATAACCTCCCATAGTCATCCGCTAGCAACCATCTCTGGCTATCGACCTGCTCCCAGGCCACGAAGATTGTTGCTTCTTCAAGGGGTTGTGATACGATTTCATTGTTGTCCGCATCAACGTATTTGATTGACGTTTCACCCAGTATAAGAAGGCCACCTGCGGCGATTATTAGCAAACTCCAGATGAAACCTAACTACAGACAAACTCACCGAGTGGAGCAGGAACTGGTATGAGATGGGATGCCCCAAGATCCAGTTCCTGCGCATAATCCGCAATGCTTGTAAACTCAGACTCAGCACCTGCCGCGGTGCTGTACTTCAACTCACGGACCTTGAGTTTGACCTTTTTCTGGTTATCCTCGTATAATAGCGCCAACCGCGGCGAACCAGCTTGCACATGCAAGAAAGCGGACGAGCGCACGAAAAGCTCATCAATCCGAGTAATGATCGGTTCACCTAGCTCCCCAACTCGCGGAGCATCAGGACCAGTAGGCAAAGCGACCTGTCGCCCTCTCCTCTTGCTCGGCAATTGTATAATGGGTATTACTACGATCATGCCATCGTAGATCTCCAGCGTCATGAACCGGCCGCTTGGATCGATCATGCACCGGCTCCCCGTTCGTGCATCGCGGGACGACGGATCCGCGATATCGACATAATCCCTCTCCGTCCTGACTTGGTTCCGTGCACTATCCCAGGAGAGTGTGAAGTATGAGTAGCGATCCGTACCGACGAAGAGGTGGTCTGTCGGCGAGTTTGCGGGTGCGGGGAGACATGCTAACATCGTTACTCTGGCGTATATCGAGCATGATGTAACGAGGGCGAGCCCATCGGGTGTGACGGAGTAGAATTCGAGTTGATTTGCTTTTCTGTAGAATATTAAAGGTGTCAGCAAAGAACCTCTTTCCAATCTGCGGTTCCAGAGTTCTCATCGCGGGATTCTGGGTACGTACGCAACTACTAGGCACTCGTCCTCAGCTTTCAAGAAATGCAGCTTCAATGCATGGCGAATGCTGCTAGCGCGATGAATTGGCACAATGTACGACATCTTTCTGAAATGAAAGTGTTTGGGTCCCGAGGTTGCGTTTCAAGGTCACCTGCGGGGAAGCACGCTTATCCCGAAAACAGGAAGGAGAAGCTGCTCGGAAGTGAAAGTCGACCTCAAGAAAGCATCTATAATTGCACCGTCCTGGATCGGGAGGCGCTAAGATTGGGGCAGATAGGACACGGCCGAAGGAACTGTGGTAGGGAAAGATGAGAGGTCTCGAATATGCGGAAGTTCCCTGGGCGGGCGTTTATGCAGAAATTCGATGACGCTCGCTGCGGACTCCTATTCTTAAGTCCGCGCCAGCCTATTTAGACATTTCAATTCATATATTGATCATTGCGAGTAACTCAACTAAACAATTTTAAAATAAAGAGAAGTCTTAATAAATAACTGGCTTGTGCATAAAGTATTAATAATGATACTTGACTCCGAAAAATAGAGTTGCGATCGTAGGAACATTCTGTCCCTTAACAGCATTCGTCATACCGTCTATCACATTCATACAGTGTCAGAACTCCTTTTGCGGTGGTCAACCGTGAGAGGGGTAGTAGTAAAGCACTAGGCATACATGAACCGCGCCGAGATAACCAAAAAAAAGGGGAGTATATGTGCAGAAATCAGTCAGGCTGGAAACAGCATTTAAAAAGTCATGGCGAGTGAATGGTGGAGGGCGGGCGGATCATGACCAGACATCCTCCTGGTAGCTGCCACTGCTACGCATATGCTTCACCATCTCCTCTCCCTTCTCGGCGGGTAGACCACGCTGAGCCGCGATAATTTGACCTAGCACAAGGTTGACCTCGCGAGCCATGTTCGCAGCGTCACCGCAAACGTAGAATGTCGCCTTTTGCTTAAGCAGATCACTGACAAGCTCGGCATGTTCCTTGAGCCGGTGCTGGACGTAAACTTTCTTCTCCGATTCCCGTGAAAAGGCAGTGATTATCTTCAGGCTGTCACCAAGTTGGTCCTGGAAAACCTACAGCAAACATCGTTGTTAAAACGGCTCAAGGAAAATTTCATCCTTTCAAGAATACATACCTTCCATTCATCCTTGTAAAGGAAATCTTCGTCGCGCTTGCGGCAGCCAAAGAATAAGACAGTCGGACCAACCTTCTCACCACGGGCAGCCAGAGCAGCTCGTTCTTGAATGAAACCACGGAAAGGGGCGACGCCAGTACCGGGACCAATCATGATGATAGGACGCGAAGGATCAGAAGGCAGCTTGAAGTTGGAATGTCTGACATGGACTGGGACATGAATACCATCGTACTTGTTGCGCGGGCCGTTAATCGCATACGTCTGGCCATGAGGGTCAGGCGAGGGGTCACCGTTTTGCTTCTGCTTCAGTGCAAGGAGATAGTTCGTAGTCACGCCTTTAACAACGTGGGTGGCCCCGGGCAAGCGGGTAGACTCCACAACCGCGGTGATACTGATCTTATCCTTTTGGACGAGAGAAGACGAGGAGATCGAGTAATAACGGGGCTGAATCTTGTTCAAACCCTCAATAAGCAGGGAGAATGGGACATTGGAGAAAGGCTTAGAGGTGATGCTCTGCAGAGCCTGAGCGATGTTGAAACAATGGTTGGTGATCTTTTCATGGAAGTAATCCTTATCGCTACCCAGGCGGACAATTTCCGTCTTAGTCTCCTCATCGGGGGCAAAAGCAGCCAGAGTCGAGACGAACTGACGAGAAACAGGAGCACAGACTTCCATGTAATAACGGACGGCGGCATCATAGGTGGTAGGCGTAGGGATAGGAACTTTGGCCGTAACATCAATGCCCTTGATATTGATGACCGAGTGACGCTTCTCCTCAAGACCAAAGACACGGAGGAACCGATCCACCTCTGCGCCTGCGTTGGTGGGCCAAATGGCAATATGGTCTCCAGTTTGATAAGTGAGGTTGGTTCCAGCAATACTGATTTCCATGTGCAAGCAGTTGCGGTCCTTGACGGTGAACAGCTCACGAGATTCAACAATGGGTGCAATGTAGGGGTTGTGCGCAGAGTAAGGACCCTTTGCTTGACCTTCAAGATGTCCCTTGGTAGGCTCACCGAGGTAAACGGAGTCGTCCTCTGGGGTCAATGAATCGTCTTCCGTAACACTGAAAACCGGCTCGTAAGAGGCCTCGCGCTCCTGCAAATTCATAGCCTCAGAAAGCGCAGCCCACATAGGTTCCTTCCATGCCAAGAAGTCTTCTTCCATTGTACCAGCGCCATCATCACCCTCTCCAGCGGAGCCGATCCGTTGCGCACCGAGTTTAGTCAAGGCAGCGTCCACTTGGCGAACCATGGCGTTGTAGTGCTCATACGTATTATTACCCAGACCGAAAGCGACATACTTGAGGGAGGACAGTGGCTTGTCCTCAGCGGAGCCGCCACCCTCGAAACTCACGTCGTCGCCAGTGATGAACTGATAGAATTCGACAGCGTTATCGGTAGGCTCACCCTCTCCATAAGTAGCCAGAACAAAGAACGCAACCTTGTCTTCGGGAAATTGGTCCAGATTCTCGTAGTCGTACTCTTCGATGTCGGCCACCATTGTCTTGAGGCCGAATCGCTGGGATCCTTCCTTGGCCAATCTAGAGGCATAGTCCTCTGCCGTTCCAGTTTGGGATCCGTAAAAGATAACACAGTTTTTGCCAGTTTCGTCCATTTTCTCAATGATGTTGCGAGACTTGCCAGCCTTGGCCGCCCCGTTCATGGCCGCTCCGGAAGACGCATAGGGATCTTTAGCGACAGCCCAGAAGGTGCCCTTGGTGAAGTAGGCAATGCTACCCGCCAAGAGCACCGCGAGAACAACGACATCAAGAGTATCGAGTTGTGCCATGATGCAGCTCGTCTGCGACGGCCGCAGGAACTGACCGAAATACCGCTCGAGCTAAGAGAGGGGCGGTTAAGGACACGACCCCTATCGCTGGACCACGCTTTGCCCAAAGAAGTGCCTGGTTCCAGTGCCGACGGAGAAGGGGGAAAACGAGAGATGAAGAGAGGGAGAAGAAAGAGAAGGCAAGCCTGAAGAGAGAGAAAAGGCCACGCAGAAGGTAGGAAAGCGGAGAGAGAGTCGGAGTCCAGGTGGGCGCTCTTAAGTGGCCCGCATAAGACGATTCGGAAGACGGAAAGTCAATGGGATGCTTGTGATGGGGCCAGAAAGTTATGACTGATATTTAAGGCACCAAAAGGGACCACTCTCACCGAGAACCGGTCCCTGCTGTCAAGGTATCAAGGGGCGTGGCCGTGATGAAAAGTGCGTGTACTTGGTGGGGCCCTGACCGACACGTCGCTCTGGGCTGATGCTCTCGGATAAAAGATAAGAAAGTGCTAAAGGTACTCTGCCGTAATTTGCGCTTGAACAGACGCAACTCCCGTCGATATATATGCAGTTGCAGTCTCCCGCGCTGGCCGGTGCCTGTCCGGGCTGAAGTATGGCTTCGGAAGAGATGTTCGGACTTGCCTCAGGGAAAACTGGAGGTGGCGGCGGAGCGGGTGCTGCCACCAAAGCGCTTCGAGAGCATAGACCCAAGAACGGAGACGACGACACCCATGATTCTGGGGCTTCATACGGGGAAATCTCCCGAACGGGCTGCCGAGCAGACTTTCTAGCCGAATTCCGCCTTTTGAATACTCCAGCTTAACCATATTCGCGACTCTTGGGCCACGAGGCGAATTGCCGCAATTGAGCCCTGGTCTGGGCTCTTGTGACGATACTGGTCTCTACCCTGACAGACTATGCAGACTTTTAGCCGACCGCGATGCTGATCATTACCGGCATGTAACCTTGAGATATGCGCTCGCAAGGGCGTGACAGTCACTCTCAGCCATATTTTGCGACAAGTTCGATAACCTTGGAACACTACCTGTTCCTGAAGTTTGTTATTCCGCTCTCGCGCTTTGTTTGATAGACGAGGGGGAATTTCAGTGTGGCTGCGTGGCGGTATGTATCCCTGCTGGTTCAGAGGACGGACATATTCCGCACAATTCCAGTCCAAAACCTCGCGTGCATTGTGAAGCACGATGACGGCGATAGAAACACATTCCGCGGAAAGTTTGATCAACTACAAATGAAATAAGGTGAAAATAGTATTGCCGGGCGTGGCTCTTTCCAATATTTCCTGGTGCTGTGTCAGATCTCCAAAGTGTCAGATATATAACTGATCACCGCGATGCTACTGAGAATCTCCCAAAGGTTTGCGAGGTTCATACTCAAACTGAATTGAGTCTCAAGGCCATCTTAAGGGCCAAGAGGGACAAATCCGCATTACTTTTTTTTTTTCTCGATGGATCACTAGTCCGTAGAAAGGCCAGTTGAGGCTGTTGAGATGTGATGCCCAAAGTTGATTGCACTGCATCTCAAAACTAAAAGCTGCAGTCTACTTCGGGTTTACTCAACCATTATTGAGACGAAGCCTTTATGCTTAGAATGCCGACTGCCTTAACCTCGTAGAAGTCTGCTGTGTACCCTTTCATCGCCCTATTGAGCAACGGGATGCCATTAAATCACGGTGAGTTTGATGTTGGGACCTCAATATATAGTGTTCTGTTTGGATATGGACAAAAGCAATCAATAAGCGTTGCGTTAGCCCCAGTCAGCCGTCAATCGAGTTCGAGCTCCCGAACTTTATGAGAGACGACTTTCCAATCGGACTCCCTGAGACGGTTAGAGAGGATCATTAAGCACACAGATGTGCGGGAGTATCGCTCGGTGCTCGAGAGGACGGCTGCATGCGCGTACCTGTATTTTCAAGGCATCAGCAAAAGACCATATGCTCGGCTTGAACTGTCCTACTGAAGAGAGTAACTCGAATTGGGCGGGAGATATCAAATGTGGAATCTCGAAACCAAAATACCCCAGTGATAACCTACCTAGTATTCTCTTCATTCACTTTGAAGGAACTGAGCTAGGGCCAGCTCAAGCTTTTGGGCATCGCATCTCAGATTTGGATAAGCCGAGGAACTCAGGCACCAGTGGTCAGCTCCATTGAAGCAGTTGTGGACCGTGGAAGCTTGGATTATCCCATTCAAGGCAACCAAAGAGTCAAGGGCAGTTTCTAGGCCCAGTTGAATAAAACTAGGCGAGAAGGATAAAAGAAAAGAAAAGAAAAGAAAAGAAAAGAGAAGTGTTGCAGTTGTTGAACTGTCTGAACTGAGGCTGGGAGTTGACTTGTTCAGCAGGGTGGCTCGTGCTCGCGCTCCTCAGTCGAACCGCTGTTCAAAGAAAAGCTCAGGATGCTCTTCGCCTTAATGCTCCCCCATTTCCCAACACCGACACCCCGAACTCCGGGTCAATCATGAGCTGCTCACGCGTGGCCTTTTCTTCATTCTTAGCTCTCGGAGTCTTGGGCATCGCTAAGCAATGACTGCCTGAATCGCAGGACGCAGTTCCCTCAGTGCAACAGTATGTGACCGACCCCCGACCGTTTGCTCTGCCTGCCCCCACTGCTCCCTGCATACGACCTTCCCACCCCCGAGCCTCGCTACCTCGATTCATGAAGCGAAAACGCCCTCTAACGGCGGCGTAACTCTAACCTTATGCTCGTGTAGTGTCAAACTATCCTACCATCAAGACTGGCTCCGTCCAGTCGTCGCCAATGCCCCTCGTTCCCGATGACACGGCCTCGACGTCGCACCATAATCTCTCATCTCCACCAGAGCGCCTAGTTACAAGGAGTACTCCATCTTCCACTGTTCATAGTCGGGAAACCTCCGCCGTCAGAGGAAGGGCACTTGATCCCTCCGCGCTAGCCCCTGCCACCCTCCAGCCTCAGAGCCGACGCCGCGGCCAGTCCCATTCCAAGAGCCCTGAAACAGCATCTGTGCGCCCGAGTCCTGGAAACGATGCCCCGCTGGAGCGCAGACCATCGAACTCGTACGGGCACCACCGGCAGACCTCGATCGTCCATGGAATCCAGCACTCCCGAAACCCCAGCTTTGCCGCGTCGACCACGTCAACGAGTCCTTTGAGCCCGGAACTCATTGCGAGTCTTAGCCGCAACAACGGCGCTGAGCAGGAAATGGCTGGAATTGGGAGACTGGAATACTCTGACATGCACTTGAACCATCAGAGCCCTTCAACGAACGGGACGGCGAACCACAATACACAGGGAATGCTGAGCACGATTGAAGACCGGGATACCGACGATGTGTCAGAAGGGGCCAGTCCGGTGAGTGTAGCTCACAGAAGGATGAACTCTACGGGGAAGCCGTGGCGAGAGCGGTCCCACAGTCGTTCGCACTCCAGACACGCGCAGGCAGAGTCGAAGACTGTTGGTGAATATGCACTGCATCATCTGTTCAATTCTGTGAGTCGATATGGAGATGGAGCGTCTGCCAACGATTACTGATGCATGTTTAAGTTTGTTGGTCAAGCGGACAATAAGATAAACCAGGCTATTATGAAACTGGGCGAATCGGATACTCCAGTGGAGGATGTTTGCGGCCCCGGCACGGACTCGAAGTTCGATCAATTGATATCGGCACTGGGTCATATTGCTCGCCAAAAACCCAAGCCGCTGATTGATACGATCATGCTTTGGAGAAAAGCCAAAGGTGATGCCGTCCTTGGAGCCAAACAAGCGGCCAGTCAAGTAGGTTACTGCATTCACCAGGACTATTTCTCCGCTGACCAAGTCTGCGTTTGCAGTCAAAATCGCCCGCTGAGAATGGGTTAATGATCCGTCGAAATACGGAGCCGAGCCAGGCGGCTGGCGATACCGGCCATTCACCGAATTCGCTCCTTTCCCGACACGATGATATTGTTTTGACCGAGCGACGAGCGACCGTTTCGGTTTATCTAGTGTGCAGGGTCCTGATAGAAATATTCAACCAGAGCAGTCTCGAATCTATAACAGTCGACATGGCGGACCGGCTAGAAGATATAGTGTTCGGCCAACTGAAGACAGTTGACCCCGACCAGATTACTGCCTCGCCACTCAGGATGGCTAACTGGAGAATCTACTCACAACTGCTTGGTATCATGAGCGAAGAGAAATTCACAAGCGTCACAACTAGGTTTTTAACAGAGCTTGAAAAATATCAGAAGGAAGAAAGTTTGCGAGGACCATCTAAAGAGGGGGATGCCAGAACAGAGCTTTTGATTTCGGGCTTAAAGCACGTCCGCATCAGGACGAGCCCTGAGAAGTGGCCAAAATCGTGCGATTTCATGAGGTCGTTGGCCCGCTTGTTCGTCAACGCTCATGGGCAGCGCATCAAGCAGGCGTATTGCAGTATCTTCGAGAAACTACTTCTTCCGGTAGCAGCCAACCCGAACTGCGATCTGACACTTCCCAAGTGGAAGGAGTTTCTTGACTTGGTACACTCACGTCTTCCGCATATGTTGACCAAACCCAGGCATTGGCCTGCAGCTTTTCCGCTTCATGTTTTGCTTCTCTGTTTATCGTCCAAGGAGAACTTCACTTCTCAATGGCTGTCGATCATCCAATCCCTTCCCGCTAAACTCAAAGATCGGCCTACAAGAGGACCAGCTCTTCAGGCCATGTGTCGCTTGGTGTGGACCTACTTCTTCCGTTATTCAGATTCTCCCACCGTGACCCTCCGCAAGATCGATGAGGTCGTCAAGATAGCACTGCCGGCAGGAAAGAGGACATACCTGAGTACCGACCCGCTGGTGGCTGAGCCTTTGGTTCAGTTGATACGAATGATTGGGTTTAAGCACCCTGATGTTTGTTTCCGAACCATTATTTTTCCTTTGATCAATTCGGACTACTTCTTGTCCCCTGGAAGGGACATAAAAATCGAGCAAATGGAGCCAGAAAAGATGGTGATTGGTATCCAGTCATTCCTTGCAATCATTGCGGACCTGGAGAACTGTGACCAGCTATGTCCCCCTGTTCCTACCGGCTCGATCCCCAACCCATTCACCGACCCTACTGATACAACGTCCCTGTTTCGACCCCAGAGCCCCGTAGACCAGAAACTTCCCGGTACCACTGACGCGGGTCAGAATTCACCCTGTCCTGTTAATACCGCACGACTCAGCGATAACATCAAGGCTCATTATTTCCGCTTCTGCGAGATATTGGGTAAGATTACACTACTGTGCGATAACACGTTTGGTGGCCAAGCTGCCTTGGATGAAAAGTTTGGTGGAAATACGCCCAAGACACCTATTACGGAAGCTTTCAGTTTCGGGCGACGGGATGATCATCTCAACGCCTTGGACCAGAGGCAGGGATTTTATGACCTGCTTCATGTGGCCGTTCAAGCACTTCCCCGTTGCTTATCTGACCACACGCCATTCAACTCATTGATCAATTTGTTGTGTACAGGCACTGCTCATGTTCAGCCTCACCTTGCCTTTTCTTCTGCTGAGTCCCTGAAAGCGATTGCGCGCCAGTCCCATGCACAGCAAGTCACGATGGGATTCGCTAGATTCATCTTCAACTTTGATGCGAGATATTCTACAATGTCCGACGAAGGGATGCTTGGACCGGGCCACATCGAGTCGACTCTGAGACTCTATGTTGAGCTTCTACAAATCTGGATTGAGGAAATCAAGCAGAAAACTAAGGGTACTATCGCAGATTCAGGTGAAATGAACGGCGCAGTCAGCCGCGCGCTACACCTTGATCTTTCCAGCGTTTTAGCGCAGGTCGAGGAAGTCGAATCTCACGGCTTATTTTTCTTATGCTCGCAGTCACGGGTGGTGCGATCCTTCGCTATTACTGTGCTTCGACTTATTACGGAGTTTGACAGTGCTCTCGGCAAAGAGAACACCAGAATAATTAGGATACTTGAGGCTGATTCTCAGCAAATTCTGGACGTCAACGACGAGCATCTAACGGTCGCCGAAAGGAGCCGTATTCAAAAAGGCAAACGACGGAGTGCCTCCCAGAATACTCTAATTGAGCTTTGCAGCAGTGAGGTTTCATATGATTCGACGTTATGGTCTAAGGTGTTTCCCAACATTATCCGCATAAGTTTTGAGACTTGCCCTTTCGCTGTCACACTTGGGCGGGAAATTGTCTGCGCAAGGCTCGTTCAGATGCACAAAGCTATCACCGCATTGGCCGAATCTCCGCAGCACCCTCAGTATCCCCCCATTGACCCTGCGCAGGCTCGCTTGCTGGCTAGGAATAACACGACTGCGGAAATCATGATTGAGCAGTGGAAATCATACTTGGTTATGGCTTGTACGACACTCAATAGCGTTGGTGCACAGTCCCAAAGTCAACTGGCCAACGCCCAGCATACCAGGAAATCGTCAAAGGGGTCACAGTCGTTCGACAAGATCGGGTCCGCTAGAAGCCTCTTTGCGTTTGTGATACCGTTGCTTTCCGCCGAACGTGCGTCCATTAGGAATGCAATAGTGGTTGCCTTGGGATCCATCAATAAGTACCTTTATCGAATACTCCTCGAGTCGCTACAGTACGCTGTTACGACCTGCAATGAAGAAGCCAAGATTCGAATTGGGACACATCATCGAACACCAAGTAGCCCCCGTCGAAGCCGAAAGACGGACAGGTTACGAACAGAGGTAACGCATGTGTACAAATTAACGTCGAAATTTCTGAGGGAACCCGAAGTTTTCAATGATGACTGGATCGTTAACAATCTCGTGACCTATGCCAAGGATTTACGAATATTCCTCAGCGACGCGGGTGTTCAAAACGATTGGGAATTTCAAAGCTTGCGCTTCCACTATTGTGGACTAATGGAAGAACTGTTCGAGGGTGTAAACCGTACGAAAGACCCGTCACGGTGGATTCCCTTTGAGGCACGCAAGTCTTCGTTTTCCCTGATGGAGGACTGGTGCGGTTATTCCCCGAACCAAGCTCAGATCTCCCAACGGGAGGAGCATATGCGGAAGCTTGCCATTGCTCAGCGTCAGGAGGCAGGCGGGGAACTACGAGGTGCCACTGCAGCCACGGAAATTGAAAAGCGAAACCTCAGGGCAGCCGCTCTTGGTGCAATGGCATCCCTTTGTGTAAGCGATGACTTCATTGCTTTTCTCATTTGCCATCTGATACTAACATTGGTAGGCGGGCCCAATAAGTATTACTACGGAGAGCGGCTCAGTGCTCCAATTTGATGTCGGACGGATGCTGTCATGGATTGAGATCATTTTCAACACTGTCAGCGATAAATGGCATGCAATCGGTCGACGTGCGCTGAAAAACTTGATCCTCCACAACAAAGAACACACTTACCTGCTGGAGCGGTCGGTTGAGATGTGCTATGTGACGGAGCGGCCCAAGTCCCTTGAGAGCTACTTTGAAGTCGTTACCGAAATTTTGATTGAGCACACCGACTATCCGTTGGGCTTCTGGAGAATTCTTGGCGCTGTTTTAGTCACTCTGGGCAGCCCTAAGCGAGAAATCAGAATGAAATCGGCCAAGCTCCTTCGAATCCTTGAGGAGCGTGAACAGAAGAACTCCCGGTTACAGGATTTTGATATCAGTATATCCGACAAGACAACCGCGGTCTACAAGCTGGCCCAGTTCGAAACATCCAAACGTCTTGCCCAACAGCATGCTGACCTGGCATTTACACTCTTCTCAGAGTTTTCCCTGCATTTCAAGAACTTGCGGCCTGACAGTCAGCGAAACTTGGTGGCGGCAATTCTCCCTTGGGTACAGACAATGGAACTGCAAGTTGATCCCAACGGTGGCCCCACAGCCAAGTCCTACATGCTCCTTGCCAACCTTTTCGAGATTACCATCCGGTCGAGTACGATACTCCCGAATGAGGTCCAAGCTTTATGGCAGGCGCTTGCCACAGGGCCTCATGGAGGAAACGTGCAGTTAGTGCTGGACTTCGTTATCAGCCTTTGCCTCGAACGTAAAGAACAAAACTTTGTGGAGTATGCGAAGCAAGTGGTTGTATTTCTATCGGGGACACCTGCTGGTTCGAAGGTGATCGAGTTCTTCTTGATGCAAGTTGGCCCCAAGAACATGGTCCATGAACGAAAAGACATTACGCCGGCACCGCCAGACGTGAAGAATTTACCATACGTTGCGGACCTCGCAACTGTGCTCCCTGTTGGTAACAAGCAAGCCGGTTTGTCCCTTGGTCAGGTTGCTCTTATTTTCCTTGTAGACCTCATGGTTGCTCCAGTCACCCTTCCTCTTCCGGATGTCGTGAAGCTGTTGCATGTTGTTATTATTCTTTGGGACCACTATACCCTTACTGTGCAGGAGCAGGCTAGAGAGATGCTTGTTCATCTCATTCACGAGCTCATTGCTGCCAAAATCGAAGATGATGAGCCCGCAGGGAGCCGGCAGTCTATCGAGGACTTTGTGGAGTGCATTCGCAGAAGCGACCCTAAAGTAGTTTGGGAGTATGAGGACAGTCACGATAAAGATGATGGCGAGGATGACAGCCGTGTCCCCTCTTCAATGGCTAGCGTTACTCATGCCGTTGTTGACTTTTTTAGTCTTGCTTACGAGGGAATCACCGATCTATGGGCAAAAGAAGCATTGAACTGGGCGACTTCATGCCCAGTACGGCATCTCGCCTGCCGTTCTTTCCAAGTTTTCCGCTGCATTTCGACAAGCTTGGACTCCAGAATGCTTGCTGACATGCTGGCTCGACTCTCAAATACAATTGCGGACGAGGAGGCAGACTATAGAACTTTCTCCATGGAAATTCTCACGACGCTCAAAATTATCATTAGTTCTCGAGCACCGGCAGACCTGCTACGATATCCGCAGCTTTTTTGGACCACATGTGCCTGTCTGAACACTATCCACGAGACGGAGTTTGTTGAGAGTGTTGGCATGCTAGAGAAGTTTTTGGACAGGGTCGACATGAGTGACCCCATCGTAGTCGGGGAGCTTGTCAAGGGCCAGCCGCCGAAGTGGGAGGGCGGCTTTGATGGCATCCAGAACTTGGTCTACAAAGGGCTAAAAAGTTCTCAATCGCTCAACCGCACGCTGGATATTTTACATCGCTTGAGCGGCCTTCCCAACAATGAGCTCATTGGGGACGGCAACCGGCTTTTGTTTGCTATCCTGGCCAATCTATCCCATTTCCTTCGTCAGTTCGATCCAAACGTCGATGATCCAAAAACACTCGCCCGTGCCACGTTACTGGCGCGCGTGGCCGAGGGTGAGGGATGCCCGCGTCTCGCAGCTTCTCTCCTTGGCTTCGCCAATGGACAGTACAAGGCGGAGAATGACTTCTTAAGTCACATCATTACCGAAATACGATCCTATTACTATCCCCAACAGGATTTTCAAAGCCTAGTCTTCCTCATGGGCTTGCTCACAAACGCGACAGATTGGTTCCGTGTTAAGGTCATGAAGATACTGTGTGCGGTGATTCCCGAAGTTGACATGCGGCGATCTGACGTGGCAAGTCATGGCCCTGATTTAATATCGCCCCTTTTACGCCTTCTGCAGACCGATCTTTGCCCTCAAGCTCTGCAAGTTATGGACCATATCATGACCGTTTCGGGTAATCCTATGGAGCGGCATCATATTCGAATGAGCATGGCTTCATCGACTTCATCGAGGGCAATTCGGAAAGAATACGAGCGAATCCAGAGTCTTTACGGGATTCCGGAACCTACAGGGTGGTCTATCCCTATGCCGGCCGCTCAGTCAGCTGTTACACGACATAATGTCCACGCGGTATTCTACACATGTGCTGAAGTCGATCGCGTAGATGCGCAGGAACCTGTACCGTCCGAGGTTGAGTTCCACGCTGACGATTATAATGACAATTTCTTCCCAATGCGAGCCGATACAATGCAATCGATTGAGACGCAGACGGATGGCAACATCGGCGATATTGTGCAGAAACTGGATAGTCTGGACGACTTCTTCGAGGACACAGAATCATCCCACCCGATGCTTGATGCTGTGCCTGACATGTCATTGCGTGGTTTCGCAGGCGGCTACGTGGATTCCAACGCAAGTATCTACGACCAGCAAACCGCCCCGATACTGCGAAAGTCGCTTGCGCGGACAGCCTCAACATCCTCATTTCATAATGGTCTCGTTGACTCTCGCCCTACAAATATGCGCTTTGACGGTGTCGGCTATCATACCGCCGGCGCATCGACACCTCATCTATCCACCCAAACGCTACGTCCAGTATCTCATACGCGTTCCGTGACCTCACCGGTCAATCACGTCTTTTCTCAAAGCTCGGCTGGCCCGCAGTTCTCTACTCCACCAACTGGAGTTCATGAGCCCACCTTTTTCTCTGATGATGAAATGGAGGATGGCTCATTCGACTTTGATGGACGCCTAATGGTGAACAAGCACCCCGCGCACCCTTTGACCAACCAGTCACGCAGCGCAACGGACGGCTCGTCGTCGCTCGAGTCAATGATCCGAAGTGGCATGAGACGACTCACCGGAAGCACAGCAGCTGGTCGAGACAAAGAGCGGCAGCGTGAATTTGTCCGAGCTCAGCACCGAGCGATGGCTCAGACAGCGGATTCACCACGTGTGCCGAAGGTGCCGGCGGAATACCTTGGGGGATCTCCAAGCCATCCAAGTTCACCGGGGCAGTAATGTGCCGATGCTGGACTATCGGCTGGTTTATAATTTGTTATACAACGTCTGTTCTCTATCACCTGGCACTTGGCTGTGCTAGCTCTGCGGCGTTTCAAGGGAATTCGATATTGGAATTATATTGCATACCTTCATACCCATGTTTGTCCACAATTTAGCGTCTCATAAGAGCTGACGACTTTCTTTTGCATTATACACATCGTTTGGACAGTATTAGATTTATATACCATTTTTATTTCACTTAAGTTTCTCATTATTATGCTCGTAGAAATAAGACAGAAGTCCACGTGACCGTCGGCGGGCCCGTGCCTCCGCTACTTTTCCGGTTCAGGATTTCCCCGCATGAAGCCCTGTGGAGGCTGGAGGCAGATCAATCGTCTTGAAGCGCAGCTTTGATCTTCATTTACCGATGAGACCTCGGATATTCACGGCATTCAGCCAGGTACTTATGCATACCCCTCAGGACACTTTTGGTTGATCACGTTACGGCTGTCGCCTCGACTTACTCACGGCTCTACTCCGCGTTCTTTCCTCTTATCTTCTCAAAAATATACGCATTTTGTTTCGAATATAAGGGCAAACGGGGATCGCCATAGGATTCTTAGTGCTCATTTTCCAGCCTCTCAGAATGAGCTTCTCGTGTGCCACTCCCCTCGTGCGCAGGGGTGCCGCTCCAAGGTCATGCTACACACTCGTCCGCCTTCCAAAACCAACACCGCGATCAACGAAGGCCTTTTCAACCAGTTTACGACGAGATGATACTTGGGGATTTATTGGACTGGGTCAGATGGGTACGCTTTCTCGATAACGTCCAATCGCGACTGGCATAGACGCAGTTGCTCGTTATATTCCCATCCGAAGCTGCTAACATTATATTGACAGGATACAACATGGCCAAGAATCTCCACGCAAAGATCCCACCGTCAGATAGACTTATTATTCGGGATGTGAACGAGGAATCGACAGCACGATTTGTTCGAGAGGCTCGGGATACAGCCAAGAGTTCTGGGTCCAGTAATGTCCTGCCAGAAGTTATAGTTGCCGACAATGCGAGGGAGATCGCGGAGAAGTCGGTAGGTTCACATGTATTATTATGTCGATTTATGCTGTTCTAATCGCGTCTTTGTAGAACGTGATAATCACTAGTCTTCCGGAACCCCAGCACGTCAAGGATGTTTTTTATTCAATGCTTCGTCAAGGCACCCTGCCCGCCCTAGAAAAAGAGCGAATTTTTATCGATACGTCGACGATCGATCCGGCTTCTACCAAGGAGATTGCGAACGCGATCCATTCGACTAACCAAGGGCGGTTTGTCGACGCGCCCGTCTCAGGCGGCGTTGTGGGCGCTCGCGCTGGTACTCTATCTTTCATGTTCGGAGCATCCTCTCGAACAGGAGAGCTAGTGGAGCGAGTCAAAGCCATCCTGCTACTCATGGGCAGAAAGGCATGGCACATGGGCGGGGCTGGAACCGGCGTTTCAGCGAAACTCGCTAACAACTACATCTTAGCGATCAATAACATCGCGACGGCGGAGGCTATGAACCTGGGAATGCGCTGCGGACTTGACCCCAAAGCCCTTCAGGACTTGGTTAGCGCTTCCACCGGCAGATGCTGGCCGATGGACGTCAACAATCCTGTTCCCGGCGTTGTGGAGGGCGCGCCAGCCTCCCGTGATTACGAGGGCGGGTTCGGCATCAGTCTCATGAATAAGGACTTACGACTAGCCCTCACAGCTGCGAAGGAGTCTGGTACTCCTTTGGCGCTGGCCGAGGTGGCTCGCGTTGTATATAACGTTGTGGAAGCTGAACACCGTGGGAAAGACTTTTCTGTGGTGTATAAGTGGCTGCGGGACCAGTCACAACCACAATGATGGCATGATACTAACACGGCGTTTTGTTCTTCGGGAGATATGCCACTTGATATCAGTCGCCGGAGTTTGGTGTCTCCCTTTGGCTCTTCTTTCCTCTGTTGCATCATACTCTGGATTAGACGTCAGGCAGTTTCACCTAGCTGTCTCTGAAAGATATTTGAAAGGCTGTTTAGGCTTACGCGAGTGACGCTCTACGTAGCTCTTGATGTAAGCCTCGAGAGTATCTATACTTCGATACTCGTAATAAGTGGCTATACAGCTCCGTCTGTTGTGTTTATGTTGCTGAGAGCCTGGAAACTCCGTAGACAACTCGATTTTATGTACATTGAGCACTTTATTCAACAGTGATGATGAGTTTTTCATGCACCGCTGAGACGTCCCTCTAGACTTCTTTTTTCCTCTCTGCCACTCACACCCACACCTTACCATTCACTTGTCCATCTTCATAATCATTCTTATTGTGCCTTTCAGTACCTTCCATGATTCACAGCTCACAGAAGCTCTTTCCCTCCCTGCTTTACCTCTTCTACGGGTGAGTTCAAGGGCTCCTTCCCTTCCAGTCCCCGTCCTCGATCCCCTAGTTCTCTCGCTGTTGTGTTCTCCCATCTTTCTTCTCTCATCATCTCTCGTCTCGCATTGCTTCATCAACTTCTTCATCCCATCGTCTCTTAGCTATTCCACATCTCACAACTTTCGAGCTTGCTACCGAATTACCCTTCTCTAGCAAGCTTCAGCCATTATCGCTCCTATTGTGCTCATCTTGAAGGCTCCGGCTTTTGTTGACGTTCGTTCTTCCTCCGGATCCTCATCCACTTCTGTGGTAATCTAGCCTTCATACATTTGAAGAATCATGTAAGTTTCAGTGGTTGGCTTTCGAATTGGTGAGAAGCCCGAGCTTACGATACGTCCAGCTTCTTGTCACTTGCCGCTTTTCCCCAAGCGTTGGGCCCATATCGTTGTGGTAAGTACGACTTTCTTTGGGCTTGTTTGAGACTGTGGGCAGTCTATACCTTTCCGGTTTTCCTGCTTCTCCTTCTCATTCCTCTGTTCCACTTCTTCCTGTGTTTCCCATGTCTGTTGTTCTCATTGTAGTATCCTTCCCATTGGCCCAGCTCCGTATGCTCTGGGACCCTTGCTAACTGTTATTGCAGAACTGTTATTCCAGATTCCTAGCGATGCCTACTCAGACCCAGCAACAGGCTGCCCCCGAGAACGGCCCGACTCAGGCGAGCCATAACGGACACTTTACTCAGAACAACCGTGGTGCATTTGCTGGCGGTCATCAGCAAGGCAACCGTCCTGACTTGGCTTCATTGTTTGGTGGTTTGAACATTCAGAACCAAGGCTCCGGCGGCAAGTTTAATACCCTCAAGGGAGGGTTGCCAGTTGCCATGCCCCCGCCTTTGGAGCTCGCTGGCCCTCGTTCCTACAACAACCAGCTGGTCCTGCTTCCAAATGGCAGTGTATTCCAAGGGCTTCCTCACGCTCCCGTTTCCCCGTTTCCCCAAGGTACACTTCCCGGACATGATCAAGTTGGCCAGATCCCGTACCTGCCCAACACCATGTATCCAGGCCTTGCTCCTGGCTGTGTCCCGGCGGCTATGCAAGGCTACCCTTTCCCTTATCATCTCATGAACTGCGATATGCAGGACCCGACTGGTCAGAAGCGAAACCATTGGAATGCTAACGACGAACAAAAGGCAGCTGGCCCCTCAGCATCTGATGGCAGCAACCAAAGTGAATTTTTTGGTGCTCTCCCCAGTCTCGATGGCTCTGCGCTTTCAAACTACGCGATTAATAATATTCCTCAGGGAGGGCAGGCAAGCCTGCAACTTCAAATGATGAAGACACCTACTGGTTACATACTCCAGGATCTCGAAAGCTTGGTTCAGCAGGAACCTGCTATCCCCAGAGCTGTCCCCGCTATGTGGACCAATCCCACCGACCTCACCCTTGCCAAGTGCCTAGAGAACCGCGAGGGAATCACCAACGTCTACATCCGAGGCTTCCTTCCGGAGACCACTGACGAGATGCTGCATGCTTATGCCTCCCGCTTCGGTAAGATAGACCGTTGTAAGGCTATTGTGGACTTGGATACCGGTCTTTGCAAAGGGTCCGTTGCTCTATTTTTCCTTCAGTACGGTGTAACTGTTACTAACAGTGACACAGGTTTGGCTTTGTCCAGTACTTCAACTTCGAGTCATGTGAAAATTGTATTCGAGGCTTCTTCTACCTTGGCTATCAGGCTAGCTTTGCTCAGGTACGTAAAGCATGTCATAGCCCGCATGGGTTTCTCAAGTTTAGCGGCTAACATGGATAGAAATCTCGCAACTCACGTCTGAAGGATCTGGAAGATAGATCATCGACCAATATCTATTGCACCAATATTCCAATTGACTGGACCGAGGCTGTATGTTGTTTTTCTTCCATGGATTGCCGTCTCACCCACTGACGTGGCCCTACCAAGGACCTTCGACGCCACTTTGAGCCCTACCGTGTTGTCTCTGAGAAGATCAGCCGTGACGAGAAGACTGGCGTTAGCAAAGAAGTCGGGTTTGCTCGGTGAGTATTCCCGAAGATATGCCATTCTCGTCTCCCTAACAGATTGCAGTTTTGAGACACGCGAAATCGCGGAGAAGGTTTTGGCTGAGTTTCACAACGTTGTCGCGGAGGATGGTGTCAAACTACTTCTGCGGTTTGCTGACACCAAAGCCCAAAAGCTTCTTAAGCAACAAAGTAATGAGCGTCGTGCCTACCGTGCTGGTGAGTACAATTATTCTGTCGAAGTGGTTCAAGGGTCGACTCCTTCTCCGTCCCTTCATCGTCTTCAGCAGACGGTTTCGCACATCAGCCCTGCTTCTCAGGTCAGCTATGTGTCTCCAGTTGGAGTAGGCTCTAGCTGGACTCCAGCAACATCCATTTCCCCATCGTAAGTATTGAAGCCCCTTCCAACTGGGTCACCACGATACTGACGGGTCAAGCAGGGTTCCATTGGCGAAGAATCCAGCCGGCAACATGCGCTACAACTCTTGGTCTTCGAAGAATAGCCCTGTGCCTCTCGACACCACTCCTCTGTACAGAGGCCGGCTTGGCTATTCCAATCGGGGCAACTGGACCGACAACAGTGGTTCCTCCAAGACAGTCATGCCCAGCACTCCCTGTGCTGAGCCTCATTCTGAAAGATCTAGCCCTCATAAAGAGAACATCAAGGCGGGATCCCTGTCTCCGATTTCGTCTCGCAGAGAGATCATTGTGAATTCCCCACGCTCTGTTATGTGAAGCGACATTCCATTGTTCCCCTTATTGTCCAGCCATACGAAGACGACGTCAACGACGTCCTTGAGTTCGGGGCTTTTCCAAGGTGACTATGACCCATTTACTGCCAACATTTTTTCCCCTTTCCAGAGGCCGTGAAGAGAAAGAGACACGAGCAGCGGAAGATAAAACAACCACAAAAAGCATGATGGATCTACGCTATTCTTCTAGCACCCTGCATAGCACGCCTGGGCGCGCAAACATGTTACCGCTGGTCTCTGGATCCGCCTATTGCTCTTCTATCGTTCCGTTTATCTCTTCCTCTATTGCTGTTCTGGACTTCTTGAGCTTTTGACGTGCTGTATGAGAGTATCTGTTCTTGATTTTCTTGACGACATCCGGGTTCGACGAACCACAAAATGATTTCATTCAGGATTCGCATGTGGGAAGAGTTTGTTTTTTTGATGGTCGGTCGAAGATGGGAAAAAGCAAGATGCTGTTATTTTCTGTATCTGTCTAGCCGTGTATTCTCGATTTCTCTCCAGCAAAACAGCTGCTTAGTCTAGCATTAATGGAAACGTCGCAGCGATGCATTGCCCTCGATTTGTATCAGTTTGCTATCACTCCGTTCGGGCACGATATGAGAGCAGGAGGAAGAGAATGCTATAATGCCCGTTCGAGATCGGCTACCTGCGCCGGATGCTTGAAGTAGAGGAATGGCCCAGTTGACGCGCCGGGCGGAGAGATTGGTTGAGAAGTGTTGTTAATTCTGGCTTCGACTCAATTGCACCTGATAGAGAGATAAGTCTAGTAAAGATAAAGCTGTTGCGGTCAAACCCTTCTACCCTGGAATGGTGAACAGAACGCCAAACTATGAGGTCTATGAATCGTGATAGACATGAACAGTCGTGGTCTGGCAATGTTAAGAGCGTAATGCATATCCAAACAGTGGTGACTTCGAAGCAAAGCTTCAACTGCGGCCTGAACGCTCCAGTGAGTCGTCCGTCAACTCGTACGCGGGTCGATATTCCTCCTTCACGGGATCCCACAGACTCGGATTCTGATGCGTATTTGACAGCCCCCCTAGACTCGTATAGCCCTGATCATACAGCGAACAGTACTCCAATCGTAGATGACGCAGAAATGCCCAAATCTCCGCATACCGCCAATCAATAACCGGATGAATGCGCATAAAGTCCGGCCACCCACTATCCGTCCTATCGAACCATGTCAGATTCGCCCCATGCGGATCCGTCCTCCTCATGCCCACAAAGATCGCCTTGACGGACGGGTTTCTGTTCAGATAATCCTCAAACCCGGACTTGAGCGTTGTGTTCGCGTTCTTCGTATATCGCGCCAAGTCAAGGTGGTAAATTTGCTTTGACCAGTTCACGAACTCCTCCATTTCGGTGAATGGATCTGCTTCAGCGACGTACATAGCGGGGATCAAGGGCCTTTTGGCCTCATCGATTGGGAGTTTTGTGTGCAGTGCTGCGAGGAAGAGAATCAAAAGCACGAGACAGTCTTTTCCACCATTATAGGAGAGCGCGATCTCGTCGAGAGTGTACTGCGTCAGGGCGTCGGAGATTATTTGTAGTGAGGTGCGGGTTTGATGCTGCACGCGCGCGAGGAGGGAATTGGGTTCGTGACTCTCGCTGAGAAATAGGCTGATGAGCGTGTGGCAGGCGGTTATGACGGATGTGAGGGAGGATGCGTGCTGCGAAGGTATTGATCGTGGGATGTAGGAAGTAGGTAGTGGTCGATGCGGTTGGGGTTGTGGTTGTGGTTGAGGGTCTGCGGTGGACATTGTTCGGACTGTTGTGGTAGGCTCTGTGGAGGTGGGATGAAAAGTCCTAGTTCTTGAGAGGGCTAGTGACGAATTTCAGGAGACTGCCAGCGAAAGTATATATATCGGTGTCAATTGAGCGGACCCTCGTGAATAATAATATTTATGAAGAGTGTGGGAGAGATGATTCGGGCTCGGAGTTGGAGAGAGGACTAGGGAATTGGAATGTTCTGGTACGCCCCGCGGCCCCCGCAGTGCGAGCTTGCCTGCTTATCAGTTGTTACTTCGCAGACTATGCTTACTCCATTTACTTACGTTCATACTCCATGAAATTGGCATTGGTTTGTCTCCAGGACAGTATTTAGAGCTATTCTACATTGGACAAGCAGAGTTAGTGGGGGAAGTTGCTTTCCTCATACTTTTTGTGCTGCGAACAGCGCAGATCTCCACCGAAGGACCGAGGCTCGAAAGACTAACAGTTCAGAGATCTTTCAGCTTGTGAGATGAGAGAGAGTCGGATAATGTCTTATGGCTTGACTTGAAGGGAGCGCCGAATCTGAAGTCTGGCTCTGCCTACATGCCACATTCAATGCAGGATAACAGAATAAGATGGCCGCCGGTCAGATGCAGGTTGAGATGCAAAATAATAGAACGCCGCTTCGTAACTCGGGACGATCTTCAATACTACCGAGCTGTGGTAGAGATGATGCTGTTTTATTATTGAGGAAGGTGCCCTACAGGGGTCACCGCGCCTGGGAGGGATGCAGAGCCCCCAGTCTTCATGCCTAGCATACATCACCCTAATACCTTCATCTTTTTCTTCTTCTTCTCACCATCTTTCTTTTGCCCCTTCTGCCAATCGCGCCAGCTCCCAATCCGCTGGTCGCGACTATCCTCCCAAGCCTGCTGCTGCTCCCGTTTCCGTTTTCGCTCCTCAATTTCCTGCTCTTCCTTTCGCCTCTCTCGTCCTTCCTCCTGTAGCTTCGCCTTGGCCTGTCTTCGTCTCCGCGCTTCCTCCTCCAGCAACACCTGAACAGTCTTTTGCCGCCACTCCTTCTTGAATTCTTCTGTCTTTAATTCCGGTGAGTCCAGTGTATATTTGTGCTCGCGAATGAGGAGTCGCCGCGCATCCGCAATGCATTCGTCTAGGTAGTTGCGTTGTTTCTCGTCCATGAGCGCCGACTGCGCTTTCTTTAGGCGATCGAAGGCGTCTGGGGCGCCGGGGTTTTTCGTCTTATCCGGGTGGATGAGTAGTGATTTCTTTCGATATTGGAGTTTGATATCTTTTTCTGTTACTCCGGGTTGTAGATCGAGGACGGCGTAGCTGTAGTCGTATGGCATTAGTTTTCTGATATACTGGATAAGCCAATGGAAAGCCTTACGCATCTAGGACAAATGCTTTTCGAATGCGGTCAATTTCAGCATCCTGCGCGCGTCAGCGGTCAACAAAATCATATCAATATGAGATATGGAACTGACCTTGGTGAAATCGGAGGCCTCTCGTTCCAGGGCCTCTAGTGCATCTTGTTCGTCAGACATTGCGAACGTATTTATTCTCGAAAAAACAGGTTTTATGGGAGATTTTGATGTAGTGTGGCGCCAGGGGATAAATTATATAGCAAAGACAAAATGTTTCGTTAGCTCGTCAACAACTGGGATTGCGAACTGCGACGCATGAGGCTATCGCGATCCTTATCGGTGCTGACTCAGTAAGTTCCCGCCCGGCAGAAAAAAAGTTCCTTCACCGCCCGGTCTTTCTTTCTAGAATGCGGATTCAGATTCCAACGTCAACGAAGCAGTTCAGACCAGCTCGCTGCGATAACCATGGCTCCTTCAAATGGGCACCGGAACGGAAAGCATGCGAAATCCTCCAACAGGTCTGGAAACTTGAAGCGGAAGCGGGTCCAAGAGGACTTATCATCGCTCATCAAGCGAGTCGAAGATCTCGATCTCAAAGCAAAATACGAATCGTTCTCCGATTTACCCATTTCAGAACCGACTCTGTCCGGCCTTACATCGTCACACTTCAAGACGCTCACCGACATCCAATCTCGAGCGATCAGTCATGCGCTCAAAGGCCGAGATGTTTTGGGCGCCGCAAAGACCGGAAGTGGAAAGACATTGGCTTTTTTGGTCCCCGTTCTAGAGAACCTCTACCGAAAGCAGTGGTCCGACCACGATGGCTTAGGAGCCCTTATTATCTCGCCGACGCGCGAGCTGGCGATTCAGATTTTCGAGGTGCTGCGGAAAATTGGGCGGTATCATACGTTTTCTGCGGGATTAGTTATTGGAGGGAAGAGTCTGAAGGAGGAACAGGAGAGATTGGGGCGGATGAATATTCTTGTTTGTACGCCGGGTCGGATGTTGCAGCACTTGGATCAGACGGCTTTCTTTGAGACGTATAATCTGCAGATGCTGGTATTAGACGAAGCAGATCGGATTATGGACATGGGTTTCCAAAAGACGGTCGATGCGATCATTGGACATTTACCACCCGAGCGCCAGACGCTGTTGTTCAGTGCGACACAGACAAAGAAGGTCTCTGACCTGGCTCGACTCAGTCTTCAGGACCCTGAGTATGTAGCTGTCCATGAGGCTGCGTCTTCTGCGACGCCGTCGAAGCTTCAGCAGCATTATGTCGTGACTCCACTTCCGCAAAAGCTCGATACGCTGTGGAGTTTTATCCGCAGTAATCTGAAATCAAAGACAATTGTGTTCATGTCATCAGGGAAACAGGTCCGGTTTGTTTACGAATCTTTCCGGCACATGCAGCCCGGTATTCCTTTACTACATCTTCATGGTCGGCAAAAACAGGGCGGACGGCTCGATATCACAACACGATTCTCACAAGCCCAACACGCAGTTCTATTTTCCACTGATGTCGCCGCTCGAGGTTTGGATTTTCCCGCTGTGGATTGGGTCATTCAGCTCGATTGCCCTGAAGACGCAGATACATATATTCACCGTGTCGGACGAACAGCGCGGTACGAACGCGATGGCCGTGCAGTGTTATTCCTGGACCCTAGCGAAGAGAAAGGTATGCTCCGACGCCTCGAGCAGAAGAAAGTTACGGTGGAGCGAATCAACGTGAGAGCGAACAAGCAGCAGAGTATCAAAAATCAGTTGCAGAATATGTGTTTCAAGGATCCTGAGCTCAAGTATCTTGGGCAGAAAGCTTTCATTTCCTACGTCAAGTCCGTCTACATCCAGAAAGACAAGGAGACATTCAACCTGAAGGAGCTTAAGCTGGACGATTTTGCAGCAAGCTTGGGACTTCCTGGAGCACCTCGAATCAAATTCATCAAAGGTGACGACACAAAGGAACGGAAAAACGCGTCTCGAGCTACAGCTTATCTAACCAGCGGTGACGAGGACTCCGACGAGGAAGGTGGAAAGAAGAAGCAGCCCAAGGAAAAAGAAGTGCGAACCAAGTACGACCGCATGTTTGAGCGACGAAACCAGGACGTGCTGGCAGAACACTACTCGAAGCTTATTAACGACGACGGCACGATTGCCGACAGCAAGAACACCGAGGAGGCAGACGAAGACGAAGACTTCTTGTCCGTCAAGCGCCGCTTCGATGCTGGAGACGACGCTCTTCACGCTGAAGACAGCTCCGCATCCGGCTCAGACGCTTCTGACTCCGAGGCTGAAGACCTCACAGAGAAGAAAGATCCTAAGGTCGTCAAAATCAGCGACAAAGACACGCTGGTTATCGACTCGAAACGGCGTGAGAAACTCCTCAAGTCCAAGAAGAAGCTTCTCAAATTCAAGGGTAAGGGCACGAAACTGGTTTATGACGAAGAAGGAAACGCACACGAGCTCTACGAGATGGAAGACGAAGAAGCATTCAAAGCCCGCGGTGACGCAAAGGAACAGCAGGCACGGTTCTTGGCGGAGGAGGCGGCACGCACCCAGCGCGCGGATATGGAGGATAAGGAGATTGCTAAGCAGAAGAGGCGCGAGAAGAAGGAGAAGCGGAAGGCGAGGGAGCGCGAGCTCCTGGCTGAGGAGGAGCGCGAAGAGCGCGTCGCTCAGCTTGTTCCGTTTGACGAGGATGAGGACATGGGTGATGCAGGCGGGTACTCACAGTCTTCGGACGGAGAAGAGGAGGTGCCGCGACCGAGCAAGAGGGCAAAGGTGGAAGAGTCCAAGCCAGTGCCTTGGTACAAGAAGGAGACCGGAAAGAAGAAGGATGCCGGAGAGAAGCAGATCCAGACACTGGAGGATCTGGAGTCGTTGGCTACGGGACTGCTGGGGTAATGGGTCTCTTTTTGTGCAGTTTTTGTCATTCCAGCGATTATCTACATATCCCTTGCATGTATATACAGAGTATGGTAGTGATGACACAAAACATTCTCAATTTCGAGAGCATTCAGTCTCCCTGACATCAGCGAGTCAATAGAGCGAGAGCCTCCAATTACTTGTGCGGCCTTCACGTGCTAAGAGTGATTGGTAGAAGTACCTCCGGACAACACTAAGTCCAAGACTTCTGCAATTGCCCGACGCCCACCTCCTCCCCATTAGCCAGCGCATCTCGTGTTCCATAATTCAGTCCCAGCAAGGCTGATTCCCAGCTCGAAGCTAGAGCCCGGCAAGGGCGGCTGGCCCAGGGCGTTTGCTTCGCGTCAGCCGAGGAGCCCGTCCTAACGCAGACACTATGACACTACTTACCGAGAATCTGACCCTGTGTCTTGCTTTTGGCACCATGGTTACTCTTGTCCACGCTATATCCAGGCAATCCTGTTCAGACCAACATCCCTCGATTTGCAGTAGCATCTTCACCGTTGTCGGTTTTTGAACTAGAAAAATGCGCAAATTCGTCAAATTTCTGGGCGGCGAGAAGAATGGAGGCTCCTACCACAGCATATGGGCCATGCCAGCTCCCGAATCAGGGACTAGGGCGGTAGTCACAAATACGAAGAAAGAGAAAGCGAGAGAGACTCGTGAGATCCTGTCAACCAAGAAACCCCAGTCGACCCTGCACATCTCGAAACTGAACCAGCTTTCCGAGGCAGAACTGAGCAGTCCTACGACATCGACAGTTTCAGCGCCTACGGACCAAGAGCCTGTTGTAGTGGAGCTCCCGGCCGTTTCGGAGGCACAAGTCTCGGAATTAGATTGTTGGAGTCCGACGGGGCAGACTGGGGTGCCCACTGAAGTGAGAAAGGAGACGGATGGAGAGGGTGCATCGGTCAACTCCACGTCCAGGCCTATTACTGGCCCCGACGCAGACATACTTATATTCTCTGATGAAACAGATGGAATACCAATGTTTGGACGGCAATTCGGCATAGCCCCGACCTCGATAATTCGCGAGCGAAAGGTGAAAGAGCCGGAGCATGAGCCTGTCACCCAACCAGGACCCGAACCGAATACAAGCCCTAAGAGCCCCGAGACATTCTTACAACAAGTCGATGAAGAGCTTGAAGCACTATATACGGATTACCTCAAGTCATCAGGCAAACAGCGAGTGCCCGAACGGACGAAGACAGTCAAGAAAGCCAGGAAATCAGGACCAAGGCCAAAAGAAGAACCAGAGGCGTGCATTATCTGCCTTGAACCGTTTTCAGCGGATGTTGTGAAGGCTCCCGATACACTGTCTATTGCTTGTCAGCATACACCATCAGTTTGCTATATATGTTTGTCGAAGAGCATCAAGCACGACTTGGAGACCAAATTCTGGGATGAGATTAAGTGTCCCCAGTGCCAGACACTCTTTATTCACGAGGACATCAAGCGGTTTGCGGATGAGGAGGCATTTACTCGGTACTCGCTTCTCATATCTTTTTTTATGGTTCCACTCCAGAGCTGACATAGTACCAGATACGATAGACTCTCCCTCCGCCATGCACTCAACGCCGACAAGAACTTCATCTGGTGCCTCGAGTGCGACTTTGGACAACTTCACAAACCCGGCGCCGAACAACCGCTCGTTATATGTTACAATTGTTCTGCGCAGTCGTGCTTCAAGCACGCCATTAAATGGCACGATGGGTTTAGCTGTGATGAGTATGACGCTGTGCTGTGGGATCCGGATAGCTACAGAGCTATCAAGGCAAAGAATGGCGGCAGCACCCGGCCGAATGTCGAGTACCTGAGTAAGAAGAATATGCAACGCGCTAAGAATAAAGAGCAGAGACGGCAGTATAAAATGCATGAAGCGCAGAAGACGGCCGCGAGGAAGAGACAGGAGGAGGAAGCTGCGCGGGTGCGTGAGAAGAAGGCCCTGGAACAGGCGCAGGCCGAGGCAGCGCAAGAGGAAGAGGAAGAGGACGAGGAGCCAATCGAAGAAGAGGTCAAAGACGACTTCAAAGAGAAAATCGAGATGTTGAAGTGGAGGATGAGGGAAGTCGAGCTGTCGATGAAAAAGGTCGAGGAGACGACCAAGCGCTGCCCGGGGTGCCAATGGCCAATTGAGAAGAATGATGGATGTGACCATATGACCTGTAAGTCTAATCTGCCTTTACTTACTCCTTGCCGTTGGTCGGCCTATCGCCGAACAGGACGGGATTGACCGGTACAGGCATAAAATGCAGAGCCGAGTTCTGCTGGATCTGCCTGGGTGGTTGGAGTTCGCACACCAGGAGGTGCAGGCGGCCCGTTTAGTGCAACTTTGCTGATGATGTGTTGATGAAGGTATCAAATGCCACGCCGAGTTCTGCTGGGCCTGCCTGAGCGACTACAATGAGATCCGCCGGCTGGGGAACTCGATGCATCGGGAAAGCTGCAAGTTTCATACGGATAATCTGCAAGATTGACATATTGCCCATGAATGTCATATCAGATTGAGTAAATCATAAGTTGATGACTACCAATTCAGAATATACCTCCTAAGAGCCCACCAAGCTGTTTCCCTGCTCTCTCCTTATCCTTCCTCTCCTTCTCAAGAAGATGCTCCTGCCTCGTCAACCACCCTTGCACAGCCCCTAAGACAGTCTTGTACTCCACCCTTTCAGCCTTCTTCACCATCTTTTTCGTTGGTCCTGTCCTCTTCTGCTCACTAACCCGCACCAGAACCCTTGGCTTAACAAGCACTTTATTCTCACCGCACGAATCGACCTTGAGTTTCCGAAAGACCAGCTTTGGCGCTATATCGAAAAGCCACCTCACCGTTACCTTGGTCTCATTGCCATCCCCATCCTTACCTTCACGCCCACCATTACCACTAGATAATGACGTCGGTATATCCCTCAACCACTTCCTCTCCTCACCAACCCTCACAAAATCATACTCTCTAAACCGTCCTTCGTTAATTACCCTCTGGAGCGCTCCAGCTGGATCCTCCACCAGATTCTCATTGTCATGGTACTCTGACCACTCAAGACTATATTCATCAAAGCAGAGATGGAACCTGCGGGCCAAGTCGCAGGCGGGTTTCGTGACAGTTTTTAGGAAGCTCTTGGCCAGTGTATTGGGGTCTGTTGTTGGGGCGAATGCGCGGAGCATATTTATCATGTGCACGGTCAAGTTCCACATCCTGTCGTGGGCGTATTTGTCAAAGCCCGGGCGGGCTGAAGCGGCCGTGTACGTTTCTATGTGCCAGTGGCGGATTGTCCTGATATCTGACATCAACCGGTTTATATCTGATCATGAACAGAGGCTAGATAACGAGAAGCTAAGAAATAGGATTGGGGGAAACGTACCTCGTTTGGGCTTCAAAACCCGCATTGCTCTCTCAACCTCCATCACAAACTCCATCTCAGGCCTGGGGAGCGGCGTGGAAAATTCTTGGTTGAAGATACTCTCAACCAGAAACCTCAATATTGCTGCCTGGATGATATCCACGTCCGTATTCGCGATATTGAACGCCGCCTTTCCCTCCGGGGGAATTAAATTCATCAGATTTCGGATACCATCGATATTCAATGCGTCGGCGGCCACTTCCTTCTCCTCGAGACTGTCCGCGAGATACTTGTCCACCCAATTCTCGACAGAGCAGACGAGGGATTGGAATAATGTGATTGCATCGGCATTGGGAAGGGTTTGGATGTGCGGTTGCAGACTGAATATATGGTTCTGGGCGTCATGAAGGGCGGTTTTTAGCTGCGTGAGCTGCGTTTGAAGGACATCGTTCTCAGCCAGGAGGGATTCTATGGTAGCCATCCGTGTATCGCTATTCTCGTCAAAGCCATTGGACCTTGGGTCTTTGGTCTCAGTTTCTCCTGTCTTGGATGGCTTTGTGGACGTCGATATCGCGGATTGTGTGGTAATGGTAGTACTTAGATGTGGTCTGCAGGGTCAATATACGAAACGAAATCACGGATCCACAGGACTTACTCTTCCTTCACCCCTTCCATCTGATCCGCATTCATATTCTCTTGGTTAAGAGAAACAGAGGCATGCTTCTTCTTCAGCGTTGAAGGAGCCACAGCAGCAGTGGATTCAGCCATAACTACCAAGTGTAACAACACAGGGAATAGAACCAGTGCGTCGGCCACTTCTTCCTCCTGACGGCAGATAAGCGACTACCTGTACTGCTGTAATCCGAGGAAGGAATGACTAACTCGTAACCTCATTCGGGGCACAAGGCGCAAGGCAGGTTGACGCTGCAAGGTGCCCGGGGCGCGGCGGCACTGTTCGAATTAGGGCTAGCCACCGTCAGCCTAGGGAATACGAACATGCCTTGCCACGCTTCATGACCCTGCTTTCTGATTGGGGATAAGACGGGCACGAGGCTCAACACGAGAAGTTAAAAGATAACCGATAGGAAACGTTACCTGCCGTCTAATCTGCCTCGGCGAGTCAGTTAGCTTCAGTTCGGCATAACCTGGAAGTGAACAAGCTGCCGATACAAGACTGCCTCAACAAAAGACGGAGTCTTACCTTAATACTGTCTTTTTCCCTTCCCTATCTTCCCTGTTCCTGATCGAATCTGTTAGAGCGAAAGCAAGATAGCGAAATGGAGGATTCATTCGATGCCTTTAATTTCGACGACCGCAAGCTTGTCATTGGAATAGACTTTGGCACGACCTTCACTGGTGTCGCGTGGGCTGAAACTAGACGGGTATTCCCCTATTTTTTACTGATTCTGGAATATGTGTGAACTCAAGGATATGAACTGATACTCATTGTGCAGCCCGACCACATCTCAGTCATAGAAGCATGGCCCTCTCATATTGGCGCACGAGAAGGTATCAGTAGTGTGAAGGTACCAACAGAACTGCGCTACACGAAGACTCCCAATGCCGATGGTGAGACTGTCGAATGGGGATTCCAGATCCCCAGTCTGGTGGATAGATATCAGTGGTTTAAGCTGTACTATTCCCTTTTTTTCTTTTCTCCCACCCGGTAGCCCAAACGAAGATGAGCCGGGCTAACAACCTTCAACATACAGAGGCCTCGACGAGAGCAACCCTCTTGTCTCGACGAAATCTTGGGGCGACAAGACCCCCGAGCAACTGACGGAATTATACCTTTCATCAATCTACAAGCACATCATGTACACCCTGGACCAGAAGCTCGGTTCTGCACTATTGAGGACTATACCCATGGAGTTCTCGCTCACTGTTCCTGCAATCTGGACAGAAGCCGCAAAGGATAAGACGTTGAAGGCATGGAAAAAGGCATCCGGCGGTGCAAAGGAGCAAGTTATCTCACTTGTTTCAGAGCCAGTATGTTCCCGCGTTTCGGAACCGTTCCTCAACCCATTAGATATAGATTTAGGATTTAACACGACGCAGGAAGCAGCGGCAATCTATGCAATCCACGGCCTGGACCCGCACGGTCTCCATGTTGGAGATAGCTTCGTCCTCTGCGATGCCGGCGGCGGCACGGTTGATCTGATCTCGTATAAGATCATAGCGCTCACTCCAATCCTGCAGGTTGAAGAGGTTACGACAGGAACTGGAGGTCCCTGTGGCTCGACCTTCCTTAATCGACGGTTTGCGGATTTTCTGACACGTAAACTCGGGAGGGAGCAAGGGTGGGACGATGAGGTGTTACAGGAAGCCGTGGAACGGTTTGATTCTATTGTATCCACCCCCTTCCACGACCTTGACATGTGCATTCTTGCTCACTATTTGCAGGTGAAGAAGCAATACTCCCCAACTATAGACGGCACCTCCGGCTATGTGATCCCCGTTCCCGGCCTCTCAAATAATAGCGCTCTCAATGTCCGGCGCGGGAAGATCACCATCTCTCCAGAGGAAATGCACTTTATATTCGAGCCGCTCATCCTCAAGGTCATTAAATACGTACAGGATCAGATCTCCGCGTGCGGTGACACCGAGGTCCGAGCTGTCCTGTTAGTCGGCGGGTTCGGGCAAAACAGTTACCTGAAAGAACGGCTTCGCGATGCCCTTAAAAGCGTGGAAGTCTTGCAGCCGCCTAATGCGTGGACAGCGGTCGTGAGGGGAGCGGTTATGATGGGACTGTCCAGAACCAAGGCGCTCAAGACTGTGGATGTAGTCAGTCGGAAGGCGCGGAGGCATTATGGAATCGAGCTGAGCGAGCCGTTTAATGCTGAGAAGCATGACAAGAGCAAAAGGTAAGCAATTATCTTACCGTCTCCCTCCCCTACATTTCTCGACCAAGGCAAAACTGATGGACGAGGGTTAGATACTGGTGCTCCCGAGACTGTGAGTACCGCGCGCGCGCCATGGTTTGGTTTCTGACCAAGGGCTCGACCCTCGAGGAGGACAAGCCGATCCCCATTAAGTTCTACCAGGATTTCCGCGTCTCTGCTGGCCGCCCGAACATGTTATCTATAAATGTGTGGGTGAACGCAGAAGATACCAGCGCACCAGTGCACAGGAACAGCGATACCAAGACGCTGGCGAAGCTTAAGGCGAACCTATCTGCTGTCCCGCAGGTGGACCTTGACTGGACGATCATCAAGCGCAAAGACGGGTATGAATACTATTGTCTTGATGGGGTGATTGAGGCTACCTACTCGAGTGCGGAGACCACGTATGTCCTCTCTGTGATGGGAAAGAAATACGATACTGTGAATGCCGAGTATGCTTATTAGGGCTGGCCTGGTCGGGAGCCCCGGGAGTGCGCGTTTGGTTTATTGTGGACGGGAGACCGTGTTGAGGGATGCTTGTAAGGAAGATGGGAATTAGTAGCTATCAAGTCGAGGCTCTCAGTGTGCTGTTTGAATGCAGAAGCGTTTAGTATACGTAGTAAATTGGAAGGTCCATCTTCTGTTTCAAGATCTCATGTACTTTGACAGCTGTCTGGTTCCTTTGCTCTGTGAGGACGCCCTATTGACCAGACTGATATAAATAAAAGCTTGCGAGCACTACCTCCGGGATCTAAGACTCATTCTGCGCGCCTCTAACTAGCATGATGGTGAAAAGGAAAACCTCATTTAGATTCTGACAATAACCAACCTCAAAAACTAGCCAGCAGACTACGCTCAACTACGCCTCCAGCATCCACGCTCGCTACCTGCACAGTCCCATGAGCCTACTCCTTCACACCGCAGTCTTTCAACCCCAGCACAGCGCCCAATATACGAGCCCTCGTTAGCAGCCGTGAAGATATCAGTGCAGAATCCAACTTAGCAACATATCTAGGCCCTGTTGACTCCCGGTCTAGCACAATGCGGAGGTGAGCATCACAATAAGGAGAGGGTAACATATAGATGGGGATGAAGTTTCCAGGCGGCTTCATGAGGTATACATTGCATCTTCAAGAGCAAGATACGCAGCACACCCCAAAGCACTGCGACAATACCACAATCATGCAGCTCGCACCAGAGGACGTTCTTTCTGCCGTTTATTGGAAGGATAATCTTCTTCCAATTTAGCGGGATTGCAGCCTTGAATATACGAGAACTGGACCTCCGAGTAAAGCGTTCTAGATGAGAATGAGCCATGAATACAAATTGTTGGCTCACGCTTAGTTTCTTTTTACATCAAATCATATGAAGAGGCCTTATAAGATCCTTGATTGTGCAGATTTCCAGGTGCGAACCGGTAGAACCCAGGAGTATGAAACCGTATCTTACTAGCGTAAGGTTACGTCTCTCTGACCACTCAGACCACACCCAGTACATTGTGACACAGCCCCACCAGAATCGGCCCGGCCAACCCGCCCGCTGTGGGTCTGACCGCGAGTCATACTTATTATATTGGGGTATGAACGCCCCAGCACTAACAGCGCTTACAGCACTCAGAAACAGATCGTCGAGGTTTAGCACAAGACGGGAGAGTGACAACACGGAATTTGGACATCGTAAGTCGACAAGATCCATTGTTTCTAATGACAGATTCCTAGCTTACGCCTTTGAACTAGTCTCCAACTTTAAATCCAACTTTAGATATCTGACCGAATTCTTTCCGCAGCGACTGCTCCCTCTATTGCCACCCAGTGGCGAGCTACTCCAGAATAGTTCTTTGCGTGGTTGGAGGTATACCCACGAACCGCCGCATTGGTCCCTTCTTATGCACCTGCCTTGTGAAGCTGGCAGCGCCTTTGGTCTCCCAATTGCTCGAACTATATCATGGTTAAAAGTGAGTCTCAGGACAACAGAAAACATTGTTTTATGGTCTTCAAACACTAATATCTACAATATTTATAGACCGCCAGACGGACCAGACTCACAGTCTTTAGCTCACAAAGAGCATCCTCCGCGTGCCGACTTGCGCAAGATGACGGATCAGCATCCACTCCCAGTTCTGACAGCCAGTTCGATCGATCCGGGCTCCATAGATGGTGAGGAAGTCATCGCTTATGCTTGTGGTGTCCTGAATCGACTTAATGCCGCCTTGGCTGCCAGCGACGCTGAAGCCCTCGAGAGCTGTTTCTATGCAGACCAGTCATACTGGAAGGACCAGCTGACGCTGACATGGCATCTGCGCACATTCCGCTACCCTGGTGCAATTGCAGCGAGCTTTCTTGATACGGCAAGGCTGAGAGATTTCTCTTCTAGAATTGCAATTGACGGTGAGGCAGTGTTTCTCACGGCCACGCCTGCCCTTGTACGTCCGGAACTACCAGTTGCATACAGACCGTGAGATTGAGTTTAGTCGCTGACCGAAATTTGGCTTTCTTTTCTGTTAGCAATTTATCGACTGTCCTCTCGTCTTTAAAACAGAATCTCCTGCTGGTCTTTGCCGGGTCAAGATGTTGTTGTTGCTCGTTATCGATGATGGAGCTGACATTATCTGGAAGATCTGGATATTGAGCACTAGGCTCGAGAGCTTAGACCTGCAAGCAGAAGATGAACATCATTTACGAGCTCCTGCCAGGCCTCTTCGGGATTCAATGAACTTTGAGACAGACGTGTTCATTATCGGTGCTGGAAATGCGTAAGGCAGCCCTCGTCCTCTGCTCAGTTGCCTACTGAGATCTGGATAAAAGCGCCATTGCTCTCTCTGCCCGTCTAAAGGCTCTTGGTGTTGAGAGCGTTATGGCTGACCGGGCCCTCGTTCTGGCGACAATTGGGCACTTCGATATGACTGTATGCGCTTCCATATTCCAACTGCATTCTGTGATCTTCCCTATAAGTGTGAGTGTTCGCATCACTTCCCCCACTCTGCCAATGTTTTAACCAGACTGAGCAACAGCCTATGACGAAGAACTTCGATCTCTCACCTGCTCACACGACAAGACCTGGCATCCCAAGTCCGTCGATATGTTGACTCATTCAACCTGAATACACTCCACTCAGCTGAGATTCAGTGGACTGAGTACGACGAGCTGGCGAAAAAGTGGACTATCGCGTTCCAGACCCCGGCTGGGCAGCGCAAAGCTATTTCAAGTCATCTCGTCCTCGCAACGGGTATTGGATCCCAGAAGCCGAATATGCCGTATATTGCAGAGCCGCATATATATAAAGGAATCAGTATCCACTCGGCAGAGTACAAGAACGCTAAGCTGCTGAAGGAACAAGGGGTCAAGGTAAGCCAACCGTGTGTCTGATGAAGATGGTCGTGAACCAAACTGTGCTAAATACCTGACCCAACGTCCATAGTCTGTGGTGATCATTGGCTCTGCAAACACCGCATTTGACGTCCTGGAGGATTGCCACAGTGCCGCCCTTGACGTAACAATGGTTGCACGGTCGCCCACATATATCGTGCCTCTTGAGTACGTTTGTCCCAAGGCCAGCCTCGGCACTAATGATACGGGCGTATATGCGGCCGATAACCTCTTTCTCTCACTACCAACAATCGTGGACGGACAGTTGGGCCGTGAATTGTTTTCTGCGCTCGCATCGGCTGAACCGGAACGATACGCCGCACTCAATGCAGCTGGGTTCCCTGTTCTCGACAGTCGAGAACCAACTTGTACCTCGATCAATAACCTGCTCGAGCGTGCGGGGGCCCATTACATAGACTTTGGCGGAACAAAGCTAATTGAGGAAGGGAAGGTCAGTTTCAAGGCTGGCGCAGAGCCTGTCAGCTATAGGGAAACTGGGCTTCAGTTTTTGGACAGCACTTGTCTCGATACGGATGCGGATGCGGTCATATGGTGTACTGGCTTTGCTGATTCAAATGTGGTGACGACTTCTACTGAAACTCTGGGTAGCAAGTCAGACGTGGCTGTGGCTAACACCAAGATTGATTATCAGACTGGAAGTGCCCATGTTTTGACTGCAGGAGACATTGCCTCGCGCTTGGACGTGACCTGGGGTGTGGACGAGGAAGGTGAAATACGTGGCATGTGGAAGCGACATTCGCATGCTGAGAGCATCTGGATCATGGGAGGTTATACACAGCAGCACCGGTGGTACTCGGCCATACTTGCTCTTCAGATCAAAAAGCAGCCCTCGAAGGTACTCTCCCGCCGGCCTATATGCATAGTCCGGCACCGAAAAAGTAATAATCGGCGATATCTAAGCTTGGACGGGCACGTGAATCTCATACTTTGAGATCCTCATTTCCCAAAAGCTCCTTACACATCTCCTGCACATTTTCCTGAGATGGTCTCTTTTTGAAGGGCAATTCCTGCGTATATGAGATCGTGCATCGCTCGTGGTCCCTGCCGTAGGTGGATCTAGGGTTGGGTTACTACAGACATAGCAGCCCTTTCAGTAGCCTACTGCATGACAACTCAGTATGCAGTACAAATCCAGTTCAAACTACCATCTTTACTAGCTGCCAATATCGCTGTTACTGCTCTTTCGGAGTTTATGACTTGAGTTGTTTGTACATGAGTCGAAGCTTCTGTCGACCCTACTTGCACAATTCTGAAACCCAACCAATCAGTCTGCGTCCTACTTAGGTACTTATGTTCTTCTTTGTCGCGGACACAAGGCTGTAAAGGCCTGTGACTTGCTCAAACCTGACGACGGACCTGTCGGCGATTGCGCAAACTGCAGCTGGGATCTTTAATATTGAAAGTCGGTTCCAAAGTTAGCAAAAGCGCAATCAAAAAGTAGTCTCAAGTTCTCTCCCGTCTACGTTTGTTGCTTTCTTTAAGTCATTCAGGGATGTAGGATTCACGACCTCAATGCATCTTTGGGCATTGCCAGTGCAGGAAGTTCGGCAAGACTTTTCTCACTCCGCACCATGGAATGAGAATTTAATACCTGGAGATATCCTGAATGGAGGCATAATCTTGACCCGTTCTGTGTCCGCCTCCAGGACTCCTCACAGCAACTTGTGACAATTCAGCAAAAAATCATAATAAGGAACTATTATGGCCTCTCAAGCCAAGGATGTGACAAAACTGCCGTTTCCTTAGATCACCGCTAGGTAGGGCTCTGTTCAAAAGGCACCCTGAGATGGATAAATGGGATAAGCTATACCTTTTCCATCCGTTCAACTATACTATCCTATAGTCTTTGGTTGTAGCAGGTGGGGGTAGGTAGGTGACAACCAGAATAAAAGCCCTTACTAATAAGGGTTGACCCTTTTTGGTAGTGGCAAAATCTCTCAGTAGGGTACAGAACGTCACGTGTCAAGTAGTGTGCCAAGTAATGCAGATGCTAACAGGGCAATCCTAAGCAGTTGCTTGCCAATCCGGTCCGAGCTGAGATTTATCTGAACATCCTGTAATTCGTCTACAATAAGTAATGATGAGTTTCTTGTCACAGCCGTGAAACGGCTGACGACTTTTCGATGAAGATCTTAGTTTATACACCTTGTCTCAGTAACAGGCCTCCCAGCGAGGAAAGGTAGAACGGCATCATTGAAGGATTATGTTTCGTTATTTCTGGCTCTGGAAGTCTTCAAGAATAAAACTATAAGCCTTCAGTATGTAATTTGGTTGCATAACCACTTGTACGCTTGAAAGCATCATGTTACTCGTATTTCTTATCCAAGGTTTATTACTTATATTAGCACCTAAGAACGAGACACTATATTTAACATGATCCTATACTGAGATATTTGCATTTGTATGACACAAGTTATTGTTACTTATCCGTACGCGTCGCTGAATATATTCTCCCTTAGCAATAGAGTCAGCGGCAGTAACTTCAATGGGAGGCAAAGCCGCAGCATTCGGAAGGTAATATCGGTCGCTTAGAAGCGTCCATATTTTCTCTTCAATTTATATTCTTCTTATGCGAGTAAGCTGAGTAGCTAATAGCATCTTCAACTGGAGCTGCACGATGCCCAGTAGCCACAGAATTCCCTCTTGAGGAATGTTTTATCCGCCATCCCATTTCTGAGTAAACCCGTTGTGGGCTGTTTAAAGAAGAGAGGCTTTCGTCAGCTTGTACCAACCCGCAGAAGAGTTGTCCTACAAAATTTTGAGCGTCAAGCCTTCTAATGCTACTGGTTGCGGATCTATACACAACAACCTTCCCGTCCTGTTGAAGGCGGAGCTCGAGCTGTAGACTCGCCATCACTACATGATGCCTGTTAGACGGACTGCTGGACATCACTCTTTCCTTCTTTGCTTCAAAGCCCTTTGGTGGTTCGCTCGTGACTGCGTTCTTCTTTGTCATCTGCTTCAAGCCCGACGGGCCTTGAAGGCTTTATATTATTTTACTGTAGGCTAGATGCTAAACTTTCTTACCTCTGGTAGCAATAGCAGAGTCTGTGTAGTATCGGAATTGATATCGAGCATTGAAAGACATGCGCGCCGCTGGTATTGGGATTTATTCAGAAGAACCGAGACAGGAAAATTGCTACAAGGAAAGAGGAAAGTGTTCACCATACCCTTAACTATTCCCATCAAGGTCTATCAACTTATACTTTGAAGGAACCCGGGGTAGCCAAGGACTCTGCACCATCACCTAAGCCACCTCTGCCCTTACAGGGAGGCTTGAGCAAACGCAGAAACCAACTAGACTGGCTTCTCACCTAGGAGGGCAAGGCTCCCTTCTTTGTCGATCTTGGCGTAGCAATGGCCATCGTGTCCAGCCTCTCTGCTGGTCTCCACTGCCTCCTTTGCTCGCGGGCGCATCTGCCTCTCATACTCTCTGATGGCGTCAGCCATGGGCACTTGACCATCAGCAGCGGCCTTGATGGTATCCGCGAATTGACAGGCATTCACAATTGCATGGTTCACTCCCTCCCCGCGGTCTGTTCTCGGGTTAGTTCAATTCAGCTAGGTCCAGTTCGGTTCATTTTGGTTCAGTTCCGCTCGAATCTGGCTCCGTACAGACAGGCAAACTTACAAATCATTATACAATGCACCGCATCACCGATCAAGGTGCAGGTGCCATCCCAATTGTCCCACTCGACCGAGGGTCAGTCGACCAGGTTAACCTTGGTCACGACAGTACCATCAGGCAATGCGTCCACGATCACACGCAGGCGAGGAAAGAAAGGGCGGCCTTTCTGCCTGAACACGTCGAGCAAGGGCTGCTGGAACAGTTCCTCGTCTGCGTCACACGCCATCCAGGAGAAGTACAGCTGCGCACGGTAAGGCATCCCTGGAAACGTGGGAGTGTCGAGGAGGGACCAAAACACAAACGTGTTAGTCTCCGGATGAGTGCCCATGAAACAGAGTGGGTCAACGTGGTCTTTGAAGTAGTTGACCTGCTCCTCGCTCATCATTAAAGCACAGCCCACTGCATTGATCGGCAGGCGATGCAGTTCGTGCGAAGTGGGCGCGAGGAACTTGCGAACACCGAGGTCGAACCATCTGCACCCACCAGCGCTGTTCCCAGGACAGTCGAGCCGTCTGTAAACTCGGCGCGAACGCCACCGTCGACCTTTTCGATATTGACGAGTCGTTGCCCCACTTTGCTACGGATTAGGCTCCGATGCGAATCAACAAATAAAGAGGGAGAGACGTTGACTGATCTTGATATCCAGACTCTGCACGAGAGCTGTCCGGATCCCGTCCCGTCGTAATCGAAGCCTCTTGCTTTTGGGCACAGACTGCTCGACTTTACCCGTCAAACCGTTGATCCAGGGCACCTCGCGAACCTCAGTACGGCCGACGGCCGGATTGACCTGTGCTTCACAAACGCGGTCATAGACCTCGGGCAGAATATGCGCTTCCCATGTCGTCAAGGTGGAGTGGATGGACACACCCCATCCTTGATGGCGGACTTCTGCAGAGTCATCGCGCTCAAAGACGGTACAAAGTACTCCGTGGCGACGGACGCAGAGCCTGGGCCAGCGTCAGCCCGGCAATGCCTGCTCCGATATACAGGTGGTCAGCACGCGATTCCGAGCAGGAGTATTGCTTAGACGAAAGAGGGGGACTTGAGAGCTTACGATGAGGACGCCCTCGGATCCGGGCTCGTTTGCTGAAACGTTGGAGGACATGACGGAGCTCGTTGTTTTGAGCTTGCTCTTATTTTCTTTATTTTTTTCCGACTATGGAATCGGGGAAGTTGTAGTTTTGGTCGAGGCTGGTGACGGCTTTTATAGGGCTGGTCCCTACCAGCTGCACGGCATGCAAAATGCACAGCATATGCCTTTGCCACGACCTCGGGAAATGATAAGAGACCGGGCACCGTCATTCGGCAATCGAGCATGAAGACAGAAAACTTGCTGTGAAAAGGCCCACCTCGAGCTGCAGATCCCTTCTTACTTTTTTGTACTCCCATGTGTTTATATGCCGATGACTAATCGGAAGATGGGCGAGGGAAAGTTCCGTTCCGGAATGGTCCCTGGAATCTGTGCATAATCTGTATGGGCTCTCATATATCAGGGTCCCATGCATAAATGAAACTGTTCCAATTGTACCTGCATATCTGCAATGCAGCCTATCTCGGTTATTAGCCAAACCAGTCACCCCATTCGAATGCGGATGAAATCGTCGAACTTTTCCATTTCCATAACCACTTGACCTTCGTGGTACTGAACCCATTTTCACAGCCGAGCTATGGTTGCTGCTTGGTGTTCGAGTCTGAAATTGAGGCTACTCTCTATTATACCCAAAAGAAATAAAATGGACTAGATTTTTTTTCGTACTATTTCACTTTTTCTGGTTCTGCTCTTCAACATTTCAGGCTCAATACCTCTGGCGTGCGTCTCTTTCCGTATACCGAGTTTATAAAATAATGTACTGTACAAGGGCTTGCGACAGATTATTGTCTATCCAAATCACGTGTCTCAGGTCTTGCCCTGATTGTTTTCAAGAAAATTGATCATTGGATGATTCTTATCCCCTTGTGATTCAGGCTGAACAACTTGGTGGGGTACTGTATTATAGCTATCACCATGACACAGAATTTTTACCGTTGCAGCAATATCCAGGCTATTGTGGGGGCAGACCCGACTTGAAATCTCTGGTCAGAGTTATTACATGCGGCGGGTTCCAGCTTTGGCACCCTGAACGATGCTTTCGAGCATCGTGTAGTTTCCGTAGACACTAATACCTGGCGTTATCTATTTTTGATCAGCGGGGTAAAGTTATATATGGAGACCAGTGCTTTAAAGTCAGGACATGATTTGGACCTATGTGTCTCTAAACCCTACTTTCACGACGAGGAGAGCGAGCACATCGTTGTTCACGAGCAGTTACTGCTTGTATGGCTCTAAAGGAATTACCACCGTGATTTGGCTGTCGTAGATATTGGATACTTGATAGTTATGATAAATGATGGAAATATTGACGAGGTTGATACAATTGCCGAAAATAAATTCTTGCAGATATGAGTGGCATCTGGGCCAGGTATCCAGGTGCGGGTGCAACAGCCTGGTTATACCCTAAGCCGTGGGAGGTAATACAGTTGTTTTATAGCTCAATAGGGGAATTATATCAGCAGAGAGGTAGAAGTGGGTATTATAATCCTGCAAGATCTGGGTTTGGAGTATGGTCTGGAGGGAATCTCCAGGGAGCAACACAAAATGGTAGTAGAATCGTATTATACCACAGCAATGAAGGCACTCTTCAAGTCCAGGAATAGCCATCTGAGATGGTAGCAGAATTCAATACACAAGTCCAGCTCGCTTGCGAAAAATGCTGGCGTTTTAGACTAAGCAAAAAGAGGATATTAACGTAACCTGTTTTCCTCCTGACTGAACGTAATCCAGCCTTGTCTACGAGCTTCAGGGACGGGCTAAATCCCGTCAAAAGCATACCTCATGCTGCCATTTATGCGGCCTTCAGTAGCGTCGGTTCGTGCGAGTGCCGAGGAAGCGGCGAAGCTGCGAAGTGGTATATACTGCCGCGTACTTGAATTACCTTCTTCTCCATCTTCTCGCTCCGGGCAGCCGTGCCCCTATAACTCCGCCTGAATGATGCGTTCGTTCTGTGCCTCTTGTTTGCTGGAGCTTGTCCGTGGGCGAGGTTCCATAGCATCGGGTCAGGGCTTGGCATCGCAAAACCCTAAATCTGCCACATATACCCATTGTATCTTTATCATTACAGGATGCAGGTTTGCCTAGCATACAATATATATGATTTTGGGAAATGCTACCTGAAGGGAGAACCGGAGCGTGTCACCTCACGGGCCCTTTCCTGTTCAGCAGCTATGTATTATCTATCTCACTGCGTCGATGCACTGTTTAACGATATACTTTTCCGCGCTTGGGTCTTGAAAATTACAAGCCGGGGAGTTATAGCCAGGCAATTGATGAGTTTAATCTATCTAGCTTAGCTGTATCATATCACTGCAGCTACCCGAAATATTACGTTGTTCTCAGGAATATGGAATGAAATAGTAAGTAGGAGGTGAAGGGCCGTTGGGTGTGAAGGAGGGGCAATTTACGCTGGAGAACGCGCAGCAAACCGCCACTGGGTTATATTCAAGAGTGAAACCCACCTAGGTCTACTCTAGGCGTGAAGTAACTTGATACGGGAATGCCGATGTAGACGAGGAGCGCAGACACAGATGGCACTGGCAGCAAGACGGAACTTCCAGACGGGACTTTTGAGTAGCTCTGACTCTAGCTTGATTCAATATGGATATACCCATTCCAATAAAGAGAAATTAATCATTCCCTTCCGTCCCTACAGTGCCGCTGAACCCTCGAGTTGAGAACATACCCAACCTCTAGCGAGGGCAGCATACTCTGTTTGTACCCTACTCACCAGGAGACATGCATACAGCTCTTGCGCTTGTATACTCAAAATTACCTCAGTACTGATAGGTAGACTCAAGCGACAAGTAAACTTGTGCTTCCGATAATATCATATCGTATCTGATTAAGGTATCAAGGCAGGGTAGAAGGGCTCCGTCCACCCGCATTCGCGAACATTAGATACAAAGTCATTCGAGGGACCCTTAGAATGCAGACGGATGATGGTACAAAGCAAAGTACAGTATAAGTTCAACGCTGTCTATCCGAACAATACAACGCGATGAAACCTAAATCAAATCCTGCCAGAAACGCTAAAGATAACCCGGGAACGCAATGCACGCCATGCAAAGAACAGAGCAAGATGAGCCCAGACGCCGATGCAATAATATCAATGGACAAAGGAAATAGACAAAGTGATCGCAGAGGAGTAAAGGAAAAGAAACGAGGGAAAAAAATTCGTTAGTATACAGTCAGTCAAACAAGCTAGGTGCAACCCGATACAGTATCCATATCCATATCCATATCCATATCCGCCTCCTGCTGGCCTGCCGGAGACCAACCATAATTATTTCTGAACATGATAGAGACATCGGAAAGACGCATAAGCATCGTGAGAAGTCGTAGGCCCTGCTACAAACATTAAGTATCCAGTATAATCAGATTCAAGCTTTCTGACACCCAGAGCTCCAGCTCTAGAGTGATAGGCGGTTGAGTTAGTCGTTGACCATATCATCCAACGCCATTTTGCGGCGCTTCGCCGGCCGCGACGAGTCGCGCTCGTCCGTTTTATGCCCATGTTCCCGGTCTTGACCCTTTTGTCCATCATACGAACGAGAAGCCGGTGACTGCTGAACTTGCGCCCCGGGCGAAGAGCCCAAGCCTAGTTGGCTTTGGCTTTGGCGCTGCCCAAGGTCGGCGACTGCGGCTGCCTGAGCCTGCCGCATCTGGCTGCTAGGAGAGAATGTTTCCATGAAGCCCTGGCGGGGCTCTGGATTATGCTGCTGCTGCTGTGGAGACCACGTTGAGAGATTCGGATCGCTAATTCTGTGTGTCTGTGCTTGTGGCAATGGTGGTGGCTGAGGGTTGGCAACGGGGGAAGGGTATATTGGCGGCAGCCTAACGGGTGACTCCATGTAACCCTCACGAGGGTCTCGCGGTGGTGGGCCGGCATCGCCCATCGGTATTCGGTTCATGATACGCGAGTTTGGGTTTTCTGGGTATGGCGAGATTGGAACGCCGTACGGCTGGTACTGGGGAGGCGACGGAGTAGGATGAAGGTGCATTCCTGGGTTGGGGTAGGGGCTCGGCCGTCCGACGCCTATGCCCACGCTCATGCCCACGCTTATGCCCGGGGGCATACGAGCAGCTGCCAGAGCTGGATTGTAACCTGTGGAGATTGGGACATGTCCCGTTGGTGAGACTGAAGTCAATGACTGGGTAGAACCAGAGGATGAAAATCGTCTGTGGCCAATTGTCCGCTGAGCTAGGGAAGGATCTATTGTATGCGAATATACCATCGGCCACCGCTGGGGTTGTCCAGGTGGTAGCCGTGCGCCCATCATTCCGGGTTGCGCTTGGAGCTGAAGATCAGTCATCGGGCGAAGCTCGCGAGATGATGTTGTGCGGTGCATTGGCCGTCTGGCTTGCCCTTGGTCAGTGGGTACGCCGGGGTGGTCCATCTGCGTTGCGTACGTTCGGATGGAGCCTTCGTCCGCCTTGAGCGGTGGCCGCCCTCGTTTCTTATGCGTGACATCGACGCAGGTATCCTGCGCTCAGTTAGCTACCGTCTCTCTTGGACTCGGTCAGACCAAGATAGTTGACTTACTGCCTTTCCAGACAACACGCATCTCCGACATGGACGGGCCGGGTCGCAGCCCAGGTGCTTCTTCTTGCAGTTCACGCATGCGGACGCAACATGGGCTTTTGTGCGCCGGACGGTCTTTTGTGGCAATGCACGAGACGCCGCAGCCGTTGCGGTTCCATAAGCGGGCGGATACGTCACTGTCGATGGCCCCGCCGACGGCTGCCCGAAAAATGTCGGCGGAAACCGTGAGGAAGTTGCCTCGCTAACAGCGAGCGGCTGCGGCAGAGTCTCATGACCCGGCGCTGTTACGAACCGCTGCAGCGCCGGCTCCCGAACCGTGACATGGTCCGGAGGCGTTGAAGAGACAGGCCGTGGAACAGCTGAAGTCACCGCGGTCCCGGCAGGAATGGCGGCGGTGGTCACCGGCTTCGGCAGCTCCGGATGGTCAGGGCGCCTGACATTCCCTAGAGTCTCCAGCGGGTTGTTTTCTGGAACGGAGCTGGACATAGAGGGGAGAGGCAAATCCCTAGGCGTGTACCGCCTCGCATTTGCAGATCGCGGCCGACTCAACAGATGCCGCTCAGGGCCGGGGTAGCGAAGATGTCCAAAATCTGACGGCACGAAAGCAGGAGGGAGGACGAGTGATTGCATCTGGTAGTCTTACGGTGAGCTGGTTTAGAAAAGGGCAGCATAGCACTCAAAGACCCTCGGTTGGCGGGCATAGTTGACCAGGCCAGAACAGAGTAGGGACGGCCGAGCTTATAATCAGTCATCAGTCAGCAACAAATCGCATTCGGAGGAGTCACAAAATAGCAGACGACGATCAGATCGTGACAGCAGGGTTCGATGGCTTCGATGGTGCCCAGGCGGGCTGGATTCATTGCAGCATGGTGGGCGATCACTGGAGGAAGGGCCACAAAAAGCAATAACACCCGTATCTTACCTGCGAACCCGTATTTTTCCCTTCCCTTTTCCCTTTTTTTCCCTTTTTTTCTCCCTTCTTTTTTCTTCCCTTTCCTTTCTTGGGGCTTGCAGGTATTTCTCCGGTGACGGTAAGGGCGGGCTATACAAAGTGAGGCGCCAGTAATAGTCCGTACGTCGACAGACAGGGTCGGGGCCGTAACACCCAGGAAGGCCGGAGAAATAGGAATGAGTCCAAGAACAAGGAATAGGAGAATTTGCTCTAGCGTCGGGTTCTTGAGAGAGAACGAGCAGGAGAATCGAAAGAAGAAAAAAAAAAAAAAATAAATTCTCGATGCCGGATGCGAGAGATATTCTCCTGCGGTTGTACTGGCAGACAAGGCAGCGTCCGCTGCAGGTTCGGGCAAGGTTATAGTTCCTTTTGCAGCTGAAGTAGAGACAATGGGGAGTGGGATGGCCAGTGCTCACGCCTGGACTATCACCCGATAGAGGAGATCCCCATTGCGTCGATCCTGCTGGCGATAACCAGGTGGGAGGGGGTGCGTACTTTGAGTAGTGGGTGGGAGGTTGAAAGGAGTAGGAGTGTGGGTAAGGAGAAGAATAGTGCATCCTCCAACGTCCAGAGCTCAATGGGGACCACATCAACCTTCCAGTTCCCTCACCGAATGGTTCCCGAGCGGGCCTATCATCAGACTCAGGACTCATCACTGTGAACTGCTTATGCTAGATATTACAGAAACTGTACCAGTGATTATTCCCTAAGATCTACGACTAGAGCGCCCACAGCTGTCAGACTCCTTGAAGAGGCCCCGAGGGGCCAAGGAACTAGGCCGCCAAAACGGAATGAGGGCGGATCGTCTTATTCGACACTGCCCACGATCGACACTGTAGCGCCAATAGTCCATCACTTCGAGCCATAACGTCCTTCCCAGTTGAGCTTGTCTACATCTATAGTACCGTCAGCTAATAGCCTAATTGCGATAATGAATTAATATTCCGTACATCTCCCTGAATAAGATGCACATCCATGATCCATCCCCCCCTACGGGACGGGCGCGGCGCATGTCCACGCGACTCGGCTTTCTGTACGCGTCGGGGATTTACCAAGACAGACAGTTCCAGGGCCCCAAGACAAACTAGCGATTGCCCATCTTCTGAACTAGGAGAGTTAGGAATTTAGGAGAATTTCGCACCTGAATCATTAGTGGAACGGAACGTGGAAGCTCGGATGGGCGACGCCAGTCCATGGAGTCTCTCTGTGCCTAAATATTGAGAACTGACTGGCCCCAATAGCTTCCACTCTCTAGCTGTCCCGTTCCTGTAATAAATCCTGTTCTGCTATTCTGGTGCGCACGGTACGCCCGGCAATGGGCGCTACGGCCTACATCTGGCTTTCCCGCATCGCGGGCTACCCCATCCTCGAGGAGGAATATGAAAGAAACGGCGGAAAAATGAAAGCAGCAGCAGGGAATTCGGAAGAGGGAAAGGCAACTGGTCATCACTGGTGATGTCGCCTACCCCGTGACGTCGGCGTACCGGTACATTGCAGTACGTTGGGCATTCGTTAACTCGGGAGGCCAGGAAGCTACCAGAGCGGTGGTTTCACCGTGGATTCTCAAAATGTCAAAGAGAAGACGGGATCATCTTCCGGCTGGACACTCGTGCATCTGAACTCTCGCTGACTCGAGCAAAGTTTAGTGCACGCTTGAACGGTCAAAAGTCGGGTTGACAACTGACGCCAGCTCAGCGGGCCAAGCACTCGATCGTCTGGAATGCCTGTGGCACGCCGCATTCTCCGCAGCAGCCCTGGTTCCCATGCATTGCAGACCGACCCCACCCATCAGATTCACACCTCGACTGTGCAGATGTTGCAATCACTGGTCCTTCGCTAGGTGGCATCAGAGGCAGCCCGCATGGGCATTCATGCTAGAAAATGATAATTCTAGAGTTTCAATGTTTAAAGCCAACCTTGAATATCGCCTTCGCTATGGCCGGTCAGTCTTTGACCCGCACAGCTCCAGACGGAGTCCGATTCCGAAGCGTGGCGGCGAGATCAAGACGAACCCTAACCTCGGCGCTTAGTGTGATATTGTCCCGCAGTAAACGATCGCTGAGAAATGGAGCTAGCGAGGTAAACTGAAGAACTTGAGTATCAAAGTGACATCTCGTTACTCCGGTGTGGCTGCAGCTACTGCAGTCTGCGGCAAGGTGGAACGAGTCTTCGAGCTTGATCACCTGAGCTCTGGACGTTCTGCCAGCATTGACGAGAATTCTCCGTCGCTCGGTTCAGCCAAGGCAACGGCTCAAGTATAGTGTCAATCGGGACAGCGGAAATATGAATCTAAAATCGACGCGGCGTCCGCGAAGGAAAGTCGTTCATACCAGGTTTTCTTATCCGCGATCGTTCGCAGAGCGTTGACGATCATGATTGCATGTAAATCAACCGCTAAACCCCAGTGGGCCCATCCCGACCAGTGAGCGACAAAAGCTCTGGTGCATCAACATCTGACCTCGGGAATTTCCTATCAGCCATGTGAGCTCTACTATTGGCCATTGCCTGGCGAACCAGGCCAATCGCAGGCGATGACAAGCAAAGAAAAAAGAGAGAGAAAGAAAGAAAAAGCAACGAAAAGGGAAAAAAAAAAGCCTTGATTCCAGAAAGTATCTAGGAAACCAATTGTTGATGTCCAATGGTCGAAGCACCAGCACTAGGCAGCCAGCCAGCCTATCAATGGGCGCAAGAGTGAGAAAACAGCGTACCCAAATGTGAGCTATGGGAATTTGAGTCTTGTGCGACATCCCTCACGCGGTGACCACAGTAAGGGGCTCGGGATGGCCTCTCCTTGTCAGTGCTATGCGATCGGTGGCCACTCGAGTGGGCAACATGACGGCGGGCATTGACCCTACGGCCGAGTCTAGGTGCTGAATCGAGAGGGGCCAAGAGAACGGCCGCGGTTCATGCAATTTGGGGATGGGGCCAACGCCAACACGATGATCTGCAGTATAGGCCTCAAAGGGTCAATAGCGTCGCACGCTAAGCTCGTCGTAACCTGAACAGGTAAAGGGGCGGGTGGATGGCGGATGACAGTGGATGATGTTAGGGTTGAAGCTGAAGATGACATGGAAGAGGCGAGTGACAGTGACGGTGATGCAGCGAGAGGCGCAGGAAGATGTGACCGGAGTGAGCTCTACATATTCGAGGTTCCTGCGAGACCATCCAAATGCCCACAGTCAGCCTAGCCCGGTAACTCGATCAACACCAGCTGCTGTGTCACCCAGACAACTGGAGCGGGATGTCACTTCAGGCGCGCTCGAAGGGCAGAAGCTCCACAGCTTGCATCATCGTACGATTGTTGTAAGTATAATGACATAGATCATGGTTAGTTGCAATTCCAAAATAGATGGAGCGATAAAAGCTGGATGGACTTTTGGCGAGGAAGGAGTTGGCCATCAAGGATGGCCCAGGACGAAGCCGCTTTTCCCACAAGCGGTTTAGCGGATCCCGTGCAGTGTCCAAATCGGGACTAGCCTCTAATAGCGCTCTATCCACGATTCCCCAGCTCATCTTGAGTTTCCTCATCTGCACAGTGACAACTGACTGACAACTGACAACTGACAGGCTTGGACCGCGCCATCTCCATTTACCGGACAATTTCGTCGATCTTCTTTCTTTTTCTGCGGTTCGTCCGTCGCTGCTTGCTCGTCACACCGTCAGCCGCTTGGCCATCCACGCTAGCTCCTCTGAACGCCATCCGGGCAGCCAGCTCTCTCACAAAGACCACGAAATTCACCGTTCCTGGCATCTGTCTTCATTGACTGGCGGGGACCGACAACCCGGTAGCACACCCATCCAAATCTTCCGGTTCCATCGCCAGAACGAAATCTTCCGAAAGGGTCTTGTCCAGGAGACCACAGACAGCTCTGTAACATATTTCTCTGTGTCCTCGCCAGGGAATCATGGTCCCGGCACTGGTGGCCCACCGTTGCAGCGCTGTGAGATCTCATCTCTCAGAATAGCACTAACCGACACCTATTCGTCTTTTCACAAGTCTTAGCGTACGCCGGGCTCGCCGTTTTTGTACGACCTGCAATGGTTCGTGGTCTGTCAGTCTAACACCAGGGAACCCTACGAAGCTCTTCAAGGTTCGACCATCTTGAGATCGTGAACGATGCTGCCTCGTTTTGCAAATACAACGTCACCCGAAAATTTTACAGAGTACAGCAGGGATAGTAAACCAGGGCAGATTCATGACTTGACTCCCAAACGGGCGCCGTCTATTGCCTCATTGAATTCAGTCAAACAGGGCTCCTCCAAGCTCTCTCGTGATTGCGCAGCGTCTCCCCGAAACAATTATACTTGCCGACAGCTTCATGTACAGAATGAAGTGCTGGCTGCGCAGGACCAAAAGTGGACCGCTCAATATGCAGAGGGCTTTTTTTCTATGATCTCACACCGTGGACGGCAAAGAAGGGATCCAATTATTGCTCTTCTTCCCGCTGAACCTACATTGTATGACGTTCAATTCTTCAGCGAGCATACCCAATCGCTCGCTAGGCACACTTTCAGGACATTGCACGAAGACTGGCATCATCCCACAACGGCCATAGCCTACCTTTGGTGGTATGGCGGAGATGCAACAGAGGATGTCGTCTCATAACGTGGTTTCCGCCGCGCTGTGCAACCATACCGCTCTCACATCATGCTCGTGATAACGTCTTATGGTAACAAAAGACGGTTGACGTACGTTGGCGCCTGCCTCCATGGCAGACGGTGAGCGCCCCAAGTTTTGTCAGTTGCGTAAGATTGTATGCCGGAAGCGAGGGGGGTTTCTCTCATAGTCCCTATACATCGGTGTGTACTGAAGGGGAATAAGGCCCATCAATAAGGCCCATCAATAAGGCCCACCATACTGCGATACATTGAGCCCTTGCAAAATCTCGACGGTACTTGCCCAATCCGGTTGTGACACTCGGCAGGAAGTTCAAAAATAGAACGTCTGTTCAACGGATCTGGTTTTTGCCCCGAGATGGAGCCCAGCAGGCCATACCTTGCGTGATTGACATGAGTTGCAAACTTTGAAGAAGTCGGTGAGTATGTGACCAGTACCAGATCTGCGGCTGCCTTCCAAGATTCTACAGACTCTAGATACTGCAACGTTCACTTAACGGGCGATGGTTTACCGTCTTTCTACTATCGAAACACAGCCGCGTCGGATCCGGCTCGGACCGTAAATGATTTACTTCCTACCATTTCTCACAAGTGAACATGGTTCGATGATCGCCTAAAACATGTGCAGTAACAAGACGCATGACGGTCCACAACCACCAACAACTGCCTTTTGCAACGGCCAAACGTGGACCAGAAGTGACTTCCTGGTAACTCCGGTGGGCATCCGCCGACTTAGGTCAACGAGGCCCGTCCGGTGTCGACGGTCAATACCCAAGCCGGTCTCCACAGCACCCCTTCAGTATCTTGGATAATAGATCTGTCCTCGCCTTGCAGGTGACTGAATTATTGTTCTCCAGAAAGTCTGTCCTTTGTTTCTCCTGTTCTCATCTCTTTCGAGTGATAGTCTAGTCAAATGGGCCACAGTGGGCCACGAAAAGCAAAAAATACTCGGTTGATCCTCGACTTATGCAACCTAATCCATCCTGCTGCTGCGCCAGGTCGGAGCACTCACTCTTTAAGCTTGACCGACTGATTTATCCGATATTCGGTCAAATTCGCGGATCTTAAGGCATGGGCTAATGCTACCGCATGAACGACACCACCTGACGAGGGACTCAACGGCTCCGCCCGGTACGCCCTTTTCTCCGGAGTCAAAAGAAAGTCCGAATCCCTTACAATATCCCTAGGTACCGAATAAGCCTATTTGAGGCGAAAAGTGACCGAAAATATCAGGCGGAACGAAGCCGATTATTGACACCGCCGCGATATCCCTCCCTTCATCTTCAATTATAGTGCGCGCTATTGCGGCCAAGATTCCTCGTTTGTCGTTCTGCGTCAGAAGTCGCCTGCATGGAATCATAAATGTTGGTGATGTGACTCGGAGAATCGGATGTGATATATTTTGTGATATGTCTCCTGCTGGACCCAATAATATCGAGACCGAGACCCCTACGCAGGCAGAACATGGGAGCCTGAAGCCTTCAGCTCCTGCATGGTGGGGTAGTCTCGGAACGTCTATTGCCCTTAGTTGCTCCTCTTGGCACGCTGAGGTATGGCCTCAAGCGATGACCATTTATTCGTCTCACGGGACTCAAGTTTCAGCTTCTATTCTACGAAGTAGATTGGGCCAGGCCACCTACCTGCCTCCTCTACTCTATCTATCCTTTACCAGACAAGCACAAGTCGCCGCCTAGTGTACATTGTAGTTCAATCTGTGCACTCCATACAATCCTGTCAATGTGATATATATTTCGTCTTCTGTAAACGCAAAGAACACCAGACGAGTCCCTGAATGTTGCTCAGTTTATTCGGTGCCAGGGCAGGGGTTGACCTCAATGCATGAATTGTCGTTGGCGGCCTCGTATACCAATGCATTGGGGGCTGAGTTTGCACTTTATCCCCCTAAAACAGATTAGAGTGACGGCTGCGTATGTTCCAGATAGCGGCTTTTGTGGCATACTGGTGATTGTTGACTCTTATCTTCAGGTCGAGGCCTATCTCGGACCGTATTTGTGTTCAATTGTTGTCACTTTGCGACACCAAGCGAGCCATTCTCGTGCCCAAATGTCACCGTTTCAAAGAGGTTTGAAACCGCGTTTCCCACCAGGCTTTCAAGCCGCACAATAAGTGATATGGCCATGCAGATCATCCGAGTTCTGCTGGGAAACCAGATGCTTACCAACGCGTTTTGTAAAAATGAAAATATGCCGATCCGCCTTGTGCTGTAGCCACAGTATCGTGTGAGATTCGAGTACCTGGGTATTTGCGTGCAACTCCTTGTCGTCTTCGACATTCTCCGTCAGCGAATTCCGCACATCATAATGGTCAACCCGCTGTGCAGCAGCAAGTCGACGCTCGTCCTCAGTGGCATGGTGAATCTGCAAGAGCATCAGCATCCTTCAGATCCCAGCTCCAGCACCTCCTGCATCTCCTCGAAATCGACTTCTATAAGCATTGACTCGCGCGGCGAGCCTCAGTAATATAGTTCTCGTCATCAACCTGTTAAACTATCGCCGGCCCACCCTACACCCCAGAAGCATCTTCTCTAGCGCATGGGACAGCACATGACTCTCGTCGATAATTTTCTCAATGGAGATGAGCTCTGCCCGAAACCGCCGAATGGCGCCCGGCGCTGAACTTAGCTTTGGCTTCGTTCTTGCTTGGCATCTCGCTAATCCGCCACAAAGTAGCTTGCGCGGTGGTGGTAGATTTCGTTGCCCAAACCCACCGAGCATTACATTGAGACACGGCCCTCGGCATGCGAGCTGAAGGATTGATTAGATGCAATGGACTGCCTGTATCTGGCCTGGATCCCTATACCACAGGATGTAGACGACGGGCAGTCAAGAGCACCATAGGCTTCGGCTTCGGCGTCGGTATAACGCAAGTTAATAGTCTGTTTAGAGTTTGTTCCGAGTCTCTCGAGCCTCGTGTCTCTATCAGGACACAAGTATCGCTTTCCAGCCCCTTTCTTCTGGCACGCTAGCATATGGTGCAGAACCAAACACGAAAACGTAGGCGTTGGGGCGAGGATGTAGTGCTGTAGTCTTCTAGGACGGCGTCAAGGTAAATCGGGAGCATGCTATCGATGTTGGTCTCGTTCTCTTGCTCGCTGTACCTTCGTGTAAGGCAACTCTGCGTGTGTTCCGTGCCTTACGTATCGAGAGGATGGATTCAAGCACTGTAGCTCGAGTAAAAAGGGGTCAGGGAGACGGAAATCAGTCAAAACAAAAAGAAAAGAAAGGTGGTAGGAAATGGAAAGGAAAAAGAGAAAGGTCGAGAGTGACAGCTTTTACACCTGCTTTGCTGTAGAATGTATTTCTGGCCTGTCGTCTGAGTAGACACAGCCTGGCAAATTCAGAATGTCCGCTTCGATACCTATATTCGCCCCGCCATTGTCTACGTCGGTGGATTCAAGATAGGCGAGGCGTTCGAGGCAACCATACTATGCATTGGGGCCAGGTTGAGATTGGGTTGTTGTGTCTGAGAAACATGCAGAACAGGATGGATAGAGAGAGAAGAGGTGTACTAGGGGTATGATATAGCCTTAGATCCTTGCCAATATACAGACGGCCAGTTGACCGATAAGACTATTATGACGAGAGATTTGCTGCGCTCTCATACTGAGGGTATTCCAGTGCTTTTGACATTGACACGATAACTATATGCAGGATACAGCCGGAAGGGGTCACCGTCTACTTCTTCCTCGACGGCCGAGCATTCTTCTCTCTCCTCTTCTGCTTCAATTTCCTCGCCTTGCGGATATCATCCGTATTCCGAATCTCACTCTTTCCTCCACTCGCCACGCCCCCAACCTTGCTAGCAGCCCTCTCCCTCGCAGCGTCGGCCTTCTTCTTCATCTTCTCATAATCCGCTCTCAACGGGTCCGCAGCCTTGGGCGCCTTCTCGCTCTTATGCCTAAACTTCTTCCCACCAAACGAACCACCAAAGCCACCAAGGTCCGCCGCCAGACCAGGCGTCTCCGCCTCGCCGACTCTCGGTAACCTGCCCACTCTCTTCCCCTTCTTCCACGCATCAAACCGGCCGCTGCGGAAAGTAGCCGCGATCTTGGCGCCGCTCTCACCGCGGACGAGTTTGGTGCCCTTGGATCCGTCCTCGTCGTTTTGGCGACTAACGTACTTCTTATGACGCTTATCCCAGCGCATGAGGGTTCTGGGTTCCCCGAACCCTTTCCCGCCTTCGTCAGCCTGTAGGTCCATTGTTGCGCTACGGGTGGCGGAGGCAAAGTTGGCGTTTGTACCGGAGTGCACACCGTATGCGCGGTCCTCGGCGAGAGAGGTGTTGGTGGGGGTGTAGGACATGAAATATTCAGGGTTTTGGAAGGAGGTTGCCGGGGTGCTGTCGGATTTGGAGTCGGATTTGGATTTTGAGGCTTTATCTGTCGTGTTATAGGAGGAAAATGTGACTTCAAGGTCGGATTCCGACGCGAGAGACATATTGTCTGGGATATTTGCGTTGTCTGCTTCTAAGTCTGAGAAGGCATCCCCGTCGGCTTCAGCTCCGTCTGTGTTTGGCGTGGCTTCTAGTTCTTCTGCCTGGGCGCGCTGCTTCTTCTTCGCTTCTAGGGTGCTCCGCACGCGTTTGATGGAGTCAAGAGCTTCATCGGGCTCACTCGCCTTGCCACCTTTACCGCCACGGCGGTTCTGCACCTCAAAGATTGTCTCCTGGGGTCGGTATCCGCCAATTCGGGCGAGCATCTTCTCGCGCTCGGCTTCCAGGTTGCTCGCCTCGTCTTGGAAGAGGGGGTGGACGGCTGTCCAGTTGTCCGAGGCAACAACCTGCTTGGCACGCTTTGCGCTTTCGGCAGAGGCCGCATTCCTTGTACGCAGATACAATTTCTCTCCCTTTGTGGATACGGCGCGTTGGGCGAAGATATCTGCATTGTCATCTAGGACTCTGCTGACCCACTCGCAGGTCTGCGAGAGTCCGTCGCGAGGCAGACTACCGACCGCGACATCTTCGGCAAAGTTGACCTGGTCTGATTCACGTCCGAGAACGAGCTTACGGCCAAGGAAGAGCTGTAAATCCAAAAGGTAGGGAGCGTCTGCGTCGCGGACAAGACTGTAACTCCAACCTTTACGTCCGGCACGGGCTGTTCGACCAACTCGGTGGACGAAGATCTTGGGTTGCGAGGGGAAATCGTAGTTGATGACGTTGGCAAGGATGGGGATATCGATACCTCGAGCTGCGACGTCTGTGACAACGAGGATGTTGGAAATGCCGGTTCTGAAGTTCTGGACCTGTATCTTTCGGGCCGTTTGATCTAGCGATCCGTACACGTAAGAGACTGCAAATCCAGCTTCGCGGAGGAGTGAATAAAGGTAGTCGACGTGGTGTTTTGTAGCTGCGAAGACGATCGTCGAGTGTTTTGTCGGGGATTCTTTCATGTTCACAGACCGTTCCATCTCTGCCCTCTTGCGCTTCTTGTTCTTCGAGTCGTCGGGGCCTTTTTCCTTTAGTCGCAGGGACGCCTCTGTCGGCCCAGTTGGCATCTTGATAACCTCATTTAGTATATAAAGCAGAGCGCCCTCCTTCTCCGCCGACTTTACCGAGAAGAACGCATTTTGCAGATCTGGTGAAATCTTGCTCTCCGTATCCAACCGAACCAGCGTGGGATCCTGCAAACCAGCCCTCGCAAATTCGACCAGAGACTTTGGCAGCGTCGCAGAGAACAGCAGTGTCTGCCTCGTAGACGGCAACCCATGCAGAATCTCCGTTAATTGGGCCGCGAAACCCATCTCGAAGAGCCGATCCGCCTCGTCAAAGACGACATATTTGATACTCGACAAGTCCAAGTTCATCTCAACCTTTAAATGCAAGAATCGACCAGGCGTCGCAATAACGATATCTGGGTTCCCAGCCATCATGCTGAACTGCTCCTCCAAGCTATCCCCACCAACCAGCAGCACAGACTTGAGATCTGTCCCCTTCCCAAGCTCCTTGACAACCTTGAGTGTTTGCAGCGCCAGCTCACGCGACGGCGACAGAATCAAACCCCGAGCCCCGAACTTCGTACTATGCGACTTCAACTTCTCAATCATCGGAATCACAAACGCAGCCGTCTTGCCTGATCCTGTCCGCGCCATACCAACAACGTCTTGGTCCTCCATGATAACGGGTATAGTCTTGCGCTGGATAGGCGTAGGAACGGAGAACCCCTTCCGCGCGATTGCCTTAAGCAGATTCGCATTTAATCCCATGGCCTGGAAACCACCACCCTTCTTCACCGTGCGGCCCTTCAGGTTCGCACTCTTCCGGTTCGCGGACGTCTGCTTCTCCGCGATGAAAGCTTCATCATCTTCGTCCGAGTCGCCTGCATTTGCTTCGCCTAGAAAATCAAGATTGACATTCGGTGCCGCCGGTACCTTCTTTCGTTTCGTTGGCTTCTGCGTCTCGGCATCGGAGTCGCTGTCATTCTGGAAAAGCGCGCCTGTGATGTCAAATTCATTCTCCGATAATGCCGGAGAGGCGGCGCGGGAAGGCATTTTTTTCTGCTTCCCGATATTCACTGAAGATTTCAATATGTCGTCTTGATCTATCAGCTCAACTTTTTTTTCCTGATAACGACGGAAAAATCCCAAGGCGGTGAGGAATGGCCGGGTCATCTGTCGTCGCCGGTGACGTTGCAAACAAGACAAACAAATCGATTGCTCCCCGCGACGCGTCGACAGAACACGTCCCGAAGAGGTAAAATGACTGCGGCCACTTGAGCTTCACTCCAATATTATTGCACAGCTTGAGCATCACCCCATACTAGAATTCAGACACCATGGGTACGGGACATCTTTCTGCCTTTTCGCTGATGATACTAACCACTCAGACTCCTACGGCGGCTACGGAGGTAACTCATATGGAAGTGGTGGTGGTGGCTTTATGCCCGGCGAGACAACCAGTCCGTCTGGAGGAAGGGTATACAATGCGTTCCACCTCCCTGCTTCCAAATCCTCAATACTGACCTTTTTTTCAATGTGCAGCAAGAATGGAACAACACAACCCTTCGCCCCGTAACAATCAAACAAATCCTCGACGCAACGCAGCCCTACCCGGAAGCAAACTTCACAATCGACGGACAAGACGTGTCCAGCATTGTCTTCATAGGCCAAGTCCGCAACATCAGCACACAAGCCACAAATGTCACATACAAGCTTGACGACGGCACGGGCGAGGTTGAAGCGAAGCAGTGGATAAATCCGTCCGAGGCGATGGACACGACCGAAGATTTCGGCAAGGAAGGGAAGGACCTGAATGGCGTGGAGATCAACGGTTATGCGAAGGTATTCGGGAAGTTGAAGAGTTTATTTGGAGACCGCAAGGTCGTTAACACGCATTGCGTGCGGCCGTTAACGGATATCAATGAGCTGCATGTTCACTTTTTGGAGGCCGCCGCGGTGCACTTGTTTCATACTAGAGGCGCGCCGGGGCCCGCTGCGGGTGCTACCGGGAAAATCGATGGTGGTGATGCGGCGATGGGAGGGCTTGATGGGGCCGGAGGTGGTGGCGGTGGTGGGTTCCCGGCGAATATGTCTGCGACTGCAAGGAGGGTCTATAACCTGCTCAGGACGGAGCCGCAGAATAATGAGGGCCTGCATGCGCAATTCATTGCGGCGAAGCTGGGTCTTCCTCCGCAGGACGTGGTGCGTGCAGGTGATGAGCTGATCAATGCTGGCATGGTGTTCTCGACCGTGGACGATCAGACCTGGGTTATTTTGGAGTATTAGTTGATGAGCCAAAACTACTATCTTGAGATTAAGATGAAGAATTCGCACACTGCTACTCTGAAACACTTTAATACTTTTATATCTAACGTGCAGTTCACGTGTCTGCAAAAGTGTGCAACTCATATTAACCATAGCCATCAATCATCTCATCATCAAGCATATATACTCTCTCACACACACAAACCGATAATATCCAGCCTATGCCGCCGCATTCCTCCTAACAGCATCTTCAACAGACCGATTCCAATCCGTCTGCGTCAAAAATACCGCCTCAATCACACTTACCAAGCAAAGCGCGATAGCGACTCCACTCCACAGCCCGAACAGACCCCAATGAAGCCCAAATGCCGTGCCAAAACTAATCGGCATCGCAATGGCATAGTAGCAGAAAAGCTGAACATAACCTCCAATCTCCTGCCTTCCAAGCCCGCGCAATATCCCGTTACAGTTTGTGGCAAGGGCGTCGAAGAGCTGGAACGCTGCACAGAAGGGGAGGACTTGCGCGACGAGCTCAATAACTTCAACTTCCGACGTGAAGAGTCGGGGTATGTAGTACCGCAACGAGGAGATGAGGATCATGTTAAGGATGCCGACGACGACGGCACCGCACATTGCGACCTTGGCTGTTGTTTTGGCCGCGTCGACGAGCGTGGCGCCAATTAGGTTAGCGACGCGGGTGCTGGAGGATATGGAAAGTGTGAAGGGAATTTGGAAGGTAATCGAAGATACGGTGGCTAAAACAGACTGAGCAGCTAGAGGGGTGGTGCCGAGGTAGGATGAGCCTAGAGTTAAGACTTCGAACGCAAGGCATTCGGCCTCAACCATCAGGAGACCAGGGAGGGCAAGTCGGATCATTGGGCCCCAGTTGTTGAAGGCGCGTCTCGTTAAGCCGTTCCAGCATTCTGAGCCGTCGACAAAGTATACGTAGAGGAAGAGGAATAGGGGCATGAGGTTGTCCGTAATCGCCACGGCAATAGGAGCGCCAATATATCCCCAACCAAATTGCTGTAACCAAATGTTAGTTGAGTCTCACACCAACCCCATGGAACGTACCCAGACGAAAAGCCAGTTCATAAATGCATTGAGCGGGGCGCAGATCAGCAGTACATATAGAGACGCTGAAAAAATCCCCTGCGCTTGAACATATCGTTTGCCACCCTCGAAAGCAGCGTATCCTGGAGTCCCCAGAATAACCACTTTCAGATACAGACCAGCCAGCTCAGCGACCTCCCTTTCCGGCACAATTTTGATTAGGACCTTATCGGCAAAGAACCAAAGCAAAGCAATTGGAATAGTGATGACCCATAAGAAAAAGATCATTCTCTGCATCTGCAGACCCACGAGCTTTTTCTTCCCAGAGCCATATGCTTGAGCACAAAGCGTGTCCAAACTCGTCGCCAGACCCTGATAGACTGCCAGCATAAATCTTAGCATCTCAACAGCAAAGGAAGAACATTCTCCAGTACACACCTGCATAACCCGTTATGCTCGCGCTCATACTCGCAAGACTAACCGCACCCAGCTCTGTCTTACCCAAATGACCGAGGGTAAAGATGCTAGCCACAGTCAAAGAATACTGAAGCAGAAACGTGACCACTAGAGGGGCCGCGTTTTTCCCAATAACAACCGCTTCACGTCTCCACGTCGTATGAATCAGTCCTGCAATGACGGCTTCTTCCCATTTCCGATCAATGTCTTCAGCATTGGCCGCACTATGCCCGGAGCTCCTCCGTCTAGCCAGCAAAGAGGTGGTTTCATCTGCAGGAGCGCGCGACCCTCTTCGAGATCGAGTTAACGTGGCCGGGTCAAGGAAGTGATTATCGGTCAGCAATTCCCTCTCATCTTCAATCGCCTGCTCCCGCTCCCTCCACGTCAGTCCCTCACTATTCTCCGGCTGGTACGGGTAAGGAACGACTGTTGCATGCGATACGGTAGTGAAGAAGCTTGGACGCTGATAAGAGCCAGCTAATGAGTGCGGAGCGGTGCCCGGCTGGCTACGTACGGGACGGATTGTTGAATTCTCAGATGCCTCATCGTCAGCCGTGGAAGCCGAATCCGCATCGTCAGCGTATTGCTCCAGGTCACGGGCAATTGCCCTTTCGGCAAGCGGCGAGCTGCGACGAGAATAAGATCGGTCCTCCGGCGCGCTGAGCGCAGTACCGTCACGGGTCATTATTGGTTGGGGGAGAAGGTGATTTCAAGGTCGTTAGTCACTATTGTCGCGATATCCTCATCGCGGTGGTGCAATACACCGGTTTGGGTGGTATCGAAGCAGGACCACCGAAGTGGAAGAGCCAAAGACAGACAGAGAGGGAGTTGGAGAAGGAAAGGTGTCGCATAAGCTCAAGTGGTAGTCCAATATTTGCATCGCGCTCGACAAGACTTTGCCTTTGACCGTTTCCGTAGTTAGACTGGGCTCTGGGCTGACGGATCCACCCGCATGTAGATATACAATTCGCAGCCATGACTCACAGCACCATCCTCACGGCGAGTTATAAACTTTGCAATGCAATTTCCTGTAATAAGGGCGCCAATGAGCAATCATCTGAAGCGTAAGCGGTATCATGGCTGTTTATGTGCGCAATCCTGTTCGCTCGTGTTGATGGTGAGAGAGGAAGGATGCCCCGCAGATCGGATCCACCACTCGCAAACCAGAAAGGCAGGCTGAGCCGGGGGAGGGGTCTGAGATCATCACGATCGAAGACGACGTCTCTGCTTCATAGCCTGGCCGTTAATCAATTGATGTCTGTCGCCACAAACAATGTCTTTCCCAGTGTTTTTGAGAAACGTGATTCTGGAAAGGGCTGTAGCTTCGACGAAAGATTTACCGAACCGGCTTAGTCTAAGAACTATGTACCTAGGGTATCACGTGGACTCTGCGGTCACCAGTCAAGCTGCATACAGCAGCATCTTGCTCAAGAGATAGCCTTGAGGCATTCTTCCAGCCACAAAATGCTCACCGATTCGCTCGTCATCCGAGGTCTGCGTAAACAGCGAATTTCCTCGGGTCGAAGGTCCAGAAGGCGGCTTATTTAGCGTCTTAAGTTGTATTGCCCAGGTCTCAGGGCCAACTGCCCAACAGAATCACATTGTCAACATGCCAGACACCACACCTACACCCTCAGGGCCAGAGTCAGGTCCAGCCCGCAGGCGACCACGATACAATCCTCTGATCAACCCAGCAAATGCGAAACCAGTCCTAGTCGAAGAGTAAGATATCCTTCCCCTCATAGCCGACCAGCCTACAAGGACTCTACTAACAACAAGAAAGGCATCTAGAATCCGACACGCACATCTTCCTGACCCGCCCATACCTCGGCGCGTTGCTCTTTGAGAACTCTGCCTCCGACGCGCGCGACCACTGCGCAAACGAACGGACGTTCCTCTCGTGGCTCCGCCTCTCAATGTATCTTGGCATCGTGTCCGTGGCCCTCATTATATCCTTTAACTTCAAGGCGCAGCCGACGCCGTTGGAGCGCCGCATGGCCCTGCCGATGGGGATTATCTTTTGGGTGCTGAGCCTGGTGAGTCTGGGTAATGGGTTGGCAAACTATGTGCGCACGGTCAAGAAGTATAGTCGCAAGGCGGCGCTTGTGCAGAGTGGGTGGAAAACGCAGATGACGTTTATTGTTGTGGGAGGTGTCATTTTGGGAAGCTGCATTGTGTTGCTTGTTACGGATGCACATAGATATTGATTGGACGGGTTCGGGACCGTGTGGTTGATCTAGGTAGGCGAGCACATGCCGAATACCATGTAATATTAATGTATCTGCTATGTTCAGAACAAGCCCGAAATAAGATGACGGATATGCTAGCCAATATATGCATCTGGGGAATAACGCTGCTATATCATCATGAAGTTATGTCCATTCGCCTCGCCTCGCTTTCCTTCGCCCTTACATCCGACGTATCTGCGTCTCCCCTTTGTACTGATCCAGCGAAGGAGAACCAAGGTGGCTCCACCACTCAAACAGCATCGAGTCGCAGATGAGCTTGAACCATGGTGTGAACTTCAGATTGGTCTGCTTGAACATCTCCTTCAGCTCGTCCGCAGACACATATCGCGTGTCGCGGACTTCGTTGAGGTTCGGCTCGAGATCGACGTCCGCCCGGATGAAGAGGATATAGTCAACTAGCAAGGAGCGTTTTGTCAGCCACTGTACACCAACCAGCCAATCCGGCCCGAAAACAACCCAGGTACTGCTTACTCTCATGCTCTCCCCACTTCCCATCACTAGGCGCCTTATAATGAATCCTTGTAAAGAACTCAAAGTTCTCAATAGGCACCTGCTCCGGCTTAATCCCCAGCTCGTGGTTCAATTTCCTCTGCGCTGCGCGCTTTACACCCAGGATCGCCGCGTCCAGCTGCGATCCCGTTTCGCCAGGGATCCCTAGCGGGTGCGAGCAGCAGGTATTCGTCCACATGTCCGGGAAGGTGATTTTCTCGGAGGCGCGCTGTTGTAGGAGGAGGCGGTTCCGGGAGTCAAAAAGAAAAACGGAGAAGGCGCGATGTAGGAGGCCGCGATCGATGTTTGTCATTAAATGGCCTGTACAATATTAACATTAGATCGGGGACGGCAATACAATGCTTCCATTATAATTAGGGATTATGCTTATGATAGCGGGGAAGGGAGGGGTTGAGGGGTTGGAGGGAAGGACACGAACATGTCTTCTTGCTAGCGCTCCCAATCGGCTTATCATCATCATCCAAGACGATGCAGACCTCATCCATAAGACGGACCTGCTCCTCATCGTAGCCGGCGAGATCGTTGCTGTTCGTGGCGGAGGTAGTAGTCGCCTGGGGAAGAACTTCCCGGGCTAGAGAGGTATCGACGTCGGGGAAGATATCAGCGACATTGTCGGCCGTTATCCTGGTAATTGTCTTTGTGGCGCTCATCGTTGTGTCTTTAATCTTCAAGCTCAAAGCGATTAGGAATAATTCGCCTCCTGACGGTCTCTTAAGTTTGACGATCGGGGATCGGGGCGATATTTCAGGGACTCCCTCTAAAGCGGTGAACCCCAGCAGAATCGAGCTATGCTGGATTTTACCCCGTACTCGTGGGAATTTATAACATATCTCCAAGCCGACAAAGAGGGGTTGCTAGCGGAATGTGACTTGGAAGATCCCCGTATTGGGCTGGACGTTTCTCGGAGACCGACCAACATGCTTATGCGTGTGGAATTTTTCTTTTTCTCGTAATTCGTGTTCCCAGTTACTCCGTCCCGGCCCAAGTGTTCGCCGCTCGTAATGACTCCGCTTCTGGATTTGACTGCAGAGGCGGGGAAGGGGCGGTTCAACGCGGTATAAGTAGGCGAGAGCCAAGTGAACCTTCGAATATGCGTTCATGGAGCAAGTAAGATGGGCTCGAAAGACAAAAAGATAGATTTATATTCCCCAATCAACGCGATGGCGCCGAAACGTGCTTGTTGTATCCTTGCATGGGCCTGCCATGTTGATACCATGTTCTATAGGCAGCCCTTTATGCTATGGCCCCTTCTAATGGTATATCAAATGACTCAAAGCAAACAGAGCTGGTGCTACACAAAACCATGCGACGCAGAATGCAAGCAAAAAGCCTCCCTAGACCGTACATAACTCATGAAATGTACACTGCGGGCCTCCCAATATCAAATGAAATGAACGTCAACACAGGTCCTGCTCAACGATGCTTCGCTACTCATAGGGCTCAGGCGGTGTATTGTTCATATGGAGGACGGTCATCAGTGGCTCTAATCGCGTCACTTAACCTCCGACCGGTTCGTCTGCATCCGTCTGATATATGCCTTTCGATTGTCAGCCAGAGGCGATCTCGAGTCCACGAAGATAGAGTGGTTGGCCTACCTTGCAAGCGTATCCTGCCGAGTGAAGCGGCTTCCGCACTCTTCACATCCATATTTCCGAATCCCTCGATGGACCTGCTCAATATTAGCGACACGAAGGGAGTCGGGTGAGGGTTCGGAGGCTTACACTATCCACATGCCTCTTCAGATCCGTCTTCCGCCCAAGCGCTTTCCCGCAAATTTCGCATGCATATGACTTTCTGTTACTGGGGTTATGCCTCTTCATATGTTCCCGACAATTTGATCGTCGCGTAAATCGAGCGCCGCATATAGTGCATTCCCGTCCGCTCGCAGGCGGAATCCTTGGCTGCTCATGATCCGCCGGAGTATTGTTACTGGTCCACTGGGAGAAGTCTCCGACTGAATACGTTAAAGGCCCTGAAAAGTTGGACTCAAGATCATGGTCCATCAATGCCGGTTCGCTAGTATCGTCTTCTTCGGAATATTCGAGCTTGGGCCAGAACGCATTCGGCCCATGCTGTGCCACCGGGGCGAAGAGCGGCACAGACGCGGGCTTTGCGTGCTCTGTATACTGTCCATCTAGATACTCAGTGTCGGGTTCTTCCTTAATCATGACGTCGGCGTCTGAACGAGGTGTATTCGGCAGAAGGTTGTACATTTGAGGGTTCATCGTATCCGGGATCGTCTTGAGATCTAAAGCTGATCCCCGACTCGACGTAGCACTCGTTGCTTGTGGACCGCAATAACTAAGGGGCGATGTGGAAACGTCAGAACCGATATAGGGCTCGCATAATGTAGCTGGCGTCATCTGGCTTGTGTTAAATGAGTAGCCGAGTGGTACTGTCGTAGGTATCAACTGGCCAGTCCAATCAGTAGGGTAAAGTTCGGTCGACGACTGCGGTCGCTCGTAGTTGTTGGAAGGCCCTGTTTCGCAATATGAAATTCCCAGGCCAGAATTTGCTGCGTGAAATGGAGAGTTCGGCGCAATTTGTGAAGGGTACGGGTAGGCTGGATACGTCCGCTGCTCGACATCGTCCGAACAAGCAGAATAATGCATGGCGATGAGAAATGTAGGGCGTATTGGGGAAACTGATGAAGTAGAATAATAAGGATCAGATAGCACCCTGCGGCGAGAGTGTTGCCTGCGGCCAGACTTTTCGGTGTTCGCAGGGTAATGTTTCAATAGTCGATTGATTTGCGAGCACAAGAGGCGTACAGAAATAGAGTAATAATCTAGAGCACTGCAGGGACTTAAGAAGAAATGTTCTGATATAAGAATAGTTCGCAACGGACTCTTTGACAGCAGCTCAGACGATCAGCCAGGTACAAACCAGTGACAATTAAATGAAAGTCTCCTTGAAGTAAGAAGAAACCTAGGCGGCAACTCAACACCTTGCCTGGCAAGGCAGAATCGAACGAAATGGTCTTGCATGAGTGTAGCAGAAGAAGCAGGGAAGAGAAGTGGGCTGCCATGACTGAAGAGAAGGTGAATGGGGGTGTGGTGTGTGGGAGGAGGTACCTGGTTGCTACGCAGGGCCGGGGCTTGCTGCAATCAATTCTGCAATCCGGACGGAGATAGGCGCGGCATGCTCGAGAAGCGTGCACAGAAAATTAGCGCCGAAATAATGTGATCCGGTCCAAAAAGCCATCCATGCGTGCTGGATCCGGCAGGAGGGCTGCATAGGCTGATGGAATGACTGGAGAAGCGGTCACTCTCGCCAAATGGTTTTGTTCGGACCGACAGGGCTCACACCCTTGATGGAGGGGGAAGAGACAAGAGAGATGGGCGCTTCCACCTGGTCTGGCGAGGGGACGAGGATCATTCAGGGATCTTGGTCAGGGCGAGGTGAAAGAGACCCAGTCAGGTTCACGGAGGGGGGAGTCGCAAGTTTCGAGTCTCGAATCATGCTACGGAAGGCCGGACAGCAACAGTGGCCGCAGGAAGATTGCTCCAAGGCGCCTGGCATTTCCGATCGTCGCTCTTCGGCGGAACAGCGCAGAGATTTGTTTCTTTCTTTTCGTTGAAAAGGGCATAGTGAGGTCCCGACAGTCTGGTAACCTAGCTTGGCAAAAGTGCAGTGCGCGTCGCTGGTATGATTGGTAAACACAGCCGCACCGTCGAAAGAGGAGACTGGAGCTAAGCAGAAAAGGAAGTTGGCGGAGGGCAAGACATTATTGATCTGTCAAGTCGGGACCCGACGAGGTGACGATAGTGGTTGTTGTTGGTGAGGTTGCGAGAAGCCGAGGCAGGAAGTCCAGGTCAGGGGGAGAAGGGAAGAGGGATCCAGATGCGAAGCGCCAGGACGACACCTGATCGTCATACAATCTTATTTGTCTTATGGTTACCGCTAGCCCAAGCAAAGGTTTATTGTCGATTATTCTTCTTATTTCTTCAGTTGGTTGCTTCGCTGCTGTTATTGGTCTAGTCTCAACACACTGCAGAATGCATCACAAGGCATCCTGCCTCAGCCAATCACCAGCTGGCTTTAGACGTTCCTTGTCTGTGTCTTGACGACGTTGGGGAACTAGGGTTCAACGAGGATGTCGCTTTTTGATCCCACTTCTCCATTCATCGAATCACCCTGGAAGTAGATTGCTTTGTCGGGAACAGTACATGCAGCAGCAGTGTAGGAACCCCTACGGTATCTGGATTTCGTATGTGGTACTCTCATTGACGGCTCAGTGTGAGCGGCCTTTAGGGTTACTGCCGGCGACGATGATGGACGCCTAAAGCAGCGGCAACACGCCCCATCTGAGCACGCAGCCTTTCCATCTCGTCAAGCATGTCTGCTACTTCTTCTTCCTGTCCCGGTCGCTGCTCATGTTGTGAGTGCCTTCTCGTCCTGAGAGAAGCGCGGGAATGAAAGTCTAGCCCAGAAGTCAAAGCCACAACGTGATGGCTATACGGGCCAGAGCGAGCCTGTATCGTGGAGGTAGGACGACTCAACCTCTTGGGCGTCATTCTTGCTGAAGCAAGGCTGTCCCTCCTTGACAGAAAACGGCGACTGGACTCATAAGCCCAAAGCAGTGCAACACACGGTAGGTGAGTCGCTCTAAGAAGAATGATGCGCACTCGCCGGATCTCCGCTGCAGGTAGGAAAAGTCTCATTGGGCGAATGCAGAGGAGTGGAATGAGGTTCTGTAGAATTAGGTGCCTTCTGTTAGCGGTTAACGCCTGCAGTCAGGATGGTATGAACTCACCAACGGAGGCATGAAGTATGTTAGTCTCCTGGAAGTGCTGCTTTCTAGAACGTAGATGGCCAGCCTATTGAATTAGTCGCTGTGATAAACTTCCAACGCAATTTTATCACTAACTGGAAGAGATATTCTTCTCGGGCATGCGACATAACCTAAAAGGAAGTCGATCAGCGCCGCAAAGAAGCCCGGTTCAGCAAGGGAGACCTACACCCTCCATGCTCATGCTCATGAGACTGACTAGTGAGGAGATCAATAACAAACTTGTTACCGAGACAAAAACGAGCCTAGAACATGACCGTGTCAGCCGGCGATCAAGGGGTGTGGGGCCTTGCGGCCCGCGTCCGCGACAATTCTGGTGGGACAGTCGGAACACTCAAAGTGCACCGCCATGTTGGCTTTAGCGCCTGAAAAGAATAGCAGGAATCGAGTGACCGCGTGGGAAACCAAAAATATGACAGAAAGCATGCGAGGGGTTCGTGGGAGGCGTCCTGTGGCGCAGCAACTACAGTTGGAGGACTTACATCAACCCGCATCCAAAGACTGGGGAGATCTAAGGATTTAGCGCGTCAGTTATCTTAACACGAGAGCCAACCATTTTGGTAAAAGACTTGTCCCAAAAGTCGACAGTTTCTAAGCGCAGGATAGTCTTGCACTCACATCATAGCATATGTCCTGTGAGCCAATCAATTCAGCCACGTCAGTAAATGCATCTCGGCCCCTCTGTTCGAAGACGGAGTTGACGCACAAAACCCAGGTAGTTCGATCTGCCTCGCACGGCTAATTAGCGAAGCGGTCAAAGACAGAGAGTTCTCACCGCATACCCAAAGAACACATAGACTAAAATCCAGGACATATTCTTGGACGAAAGTCGGTCACGGGCGAGCATCGTGAAAGTCGTCAGGAACCCTATAAGGTGCAATGTCTTGGCATCAACCGCTTGGCATGCGTAACGATCCACTTACCCAGGTACAGGATGATAATCACAGGAACAAATCGAAAGAAGGCTTTGGTCTAAAACAGGTAAAATCAGCCTTACTGCGTTGGCGCCAGGGGAGGGTATGGTACCATCTCCTTGAGAACGGGAATCTATTGCAAGTCTGTCAGTTCGTTGCAAGGCTTTTTCAAGCAGAATAAACATACTAAGCTTCCAAAGTAGGGATTCAAGCTGACGAGGGAAAATATCCTGTTCCAGATTGTTATTTTTCTGGTTTCGATACCAAAGATGCTCTGGTGCGTGACATGCCTTGGTACGAGAAACAGTGCCTCCAACGAAAGTATGTCGAACGATAGGTCCGTGATATATTCGTCCTTTTCACCTAAGCCGATGATCCCTGGGCAGGTCTTCAGTAAAGAATCCATAGAGCAGGCACAAAGAGTGCATGAAGCTGCAATGCGAGGCATTTGGGTGCGGAGCTGATTGAGTGCGATCGGTATCGTTTGGCACTTTGAGCAGTCTCAAATGAAATAAGGAACTTACTTGTCACGACAAATACAAGTCCAGTCCCAATTATACACAGATCCCAGAGATTCCAGAAGGTCATCTGGTAGAAAAGCATGCCAGAGTCTACGAGGCCGCTCAGCTCGTCATAAGCAAAAGCTGCAATCCAGACGTATAATATGGCTTCAAAGTTCCCAACTCTCGTTGGGTTTCGTTCCAGCAAGACTGCATAGTAGAGAAGGAGGAAAGAGACAAAGAACACAGCCTCGAAAGCCTTCCGATACACAGGAACACGAAGCCGAGAATAAGGATCAGCCGTCCTGTTGTACTCGTGAGTACTCTGAGGCTTGAATTTTCAGACAAGAATGAGGAGCCTACCTTTTATTGAAACGCTGAGGTTTCTTGGTGGAGTGGACACTCAGCGAGTCCCAAAAGACTATTTCTCCGTTCCAAATGTCATTCACCACTTTCTGCACCACTTTTTGGCTAAGAAACTTCTTTGCGTGGGCAATCGTAGCAATCTCGAGCGCATTCAGGCCAAGGAACATGGAGAAACCATCTCCATCCGCATCAGGGAAGTAGTTGTTAGACTCCGGATGTTCGCTACCAAAATAACCCTCGTGTTGTCTGTTCCTCTCTAAAAGCTGTGATCGAGTAGTGGAGCTGGACAGCAACGGAGTATGCTCATCTCCGGGCAAATTATTCTCAGCCATGCAAGTTGCACGGCCGGCTATACCAGCCTCGGCAGAGTCGATACTGCTTGTGTATTGGGTTGGGGGTTTAAGCTCCTCAAGGAGATACTCGATCAACTCGCGTTCATTGAGATGGCAGAGAAACTGCCAAGCCACATACTCGCACGCATATCCTCTCGTTTCGTTTTGGCCATCGTCGTGCTCAGCAACTTTGTCGAACTTCCACTTGAGGATCCTGTATCACAAATTCAGAAATACAGTCAAGGTGGAACGGCATGTCCCAACTTACATCAAGGCAGGCACAATACGAGGATTGTGAGAATCCTCTGCCAATGAATTTACCAGTGCTCGCAGACGTGGGTCTGGAGCCAGTTTGATCTCCTCGAATTTATACCACACCTCTGATATAGACGATACCATGAAACTGGCCGAAGCGAGTTAGCTCAGCACGGGCACAGCGGTCCTACATCATGTTACCTATGCAACTTCTGAACCACATCGACGAGCGGCTCGTCGTCGTCAATGATCGGAATTTCAACACGGTCATTTATCGACGGAGCTAGCGAAGCCATGGACTCATGCAACATTATGGGAGACGGAGGTCTACCCCGAGAGAAATTATCCAACTCTCCGCCGGCTCAGGAGTTTACCACAAGCTGGGAATAGGTTTTGGCTTCTAGTACTGTATACTGAATGGCGATAGCTCGATCGGCCCTCTTTGACAGTCGAGAGAACAGAAGTCTCTGTCTTGTTGAGAACAGTGCCTACAATTACGGTCTGGCAGCTGATTAGATGCTATAGGCAGGCTTAAAAGGACTCGGGGCCAGGAATGCGCACCTGGGCGCAGGTACGGACAGCAGTGACCTAGCGATTTTGAAGCTGCTTATTGGTTGAGATGATTCAACCTTCGTGCAAGAAGGTAAGCCGTCTATGAGTCAGGAAAAGAAAGAGATATAGTCGCAACCAAAAAGCTCTGCACATCAATTTTGCCAAATACACTTCATAAAAAGCACCAAGACATTAAGCGAAGAGAAACACTAAAGGTGGTTGTGCACTACCTAGAATATTGAATGGATGATGGCCAGAGATAAGCTGGCCTTCACCGCCTTTCTGCCATGTGATGTCGCGGCCGCCCGTCCCTGGACCCTCTTAGGTGCCGTACGCGTCCTCTGTCCTCCAATTGTGATCTCTGATCGTACAGGTCAGGTCTCGACGGAGATAGTTCGTGGGATAATCATCTGGGCTTCCATTAGATGCTTCCTAAACATGACCGTTTTATGAACCTATTTTTATGAAATGAAGACGCCGCGACACTATGGGTCAAGGCTACTCCCTCACGACCCTCTCTGCGGGTTCGGCGGGGATCGATATTCCCGAGCTGTCCGACCTGACATATGAGAAATCTATGGGCGGCGGCCGGTTCATGAAGAGCATCCGAGCAAGGCAAAAGAATGGCTTAGTCTTTGTAAAGGTAATCATGAAGCCTTACCCGAGTATGAAGCTTGAGCCATATGTCAGAGCTATCATCCGTATGTCTCAGCTGTCTATTCGTCCAATACCGAAGCTCTAATACTCTACAGGGGAACGCAAGCTCTTATCAGATATTCCAAATGCGTTGGCGTATCAGAGAATACTCGAAACGAGTACTGGGGGTTACCTCGTTCGTCAGTACATCCACAGCTCGCTCTATGATCGCATGAGGTATGGAATTGCTGCACTATTTTAGGATATACAATGGCTAACTCGCATAGTACTCGGCCTTTTCCAGAGGACATCGAGAAGAAATGGATTGCTTTCCAACTCCTCTGTGCTCTCCGGGATTGCCATGCAGTCGATGTCTTCCACGGTGATATCAAGACAGAAAATGTCTTGGTCACGGCCTGGAACTGGGTGTACCTCTCAGATTTCTCCTCTTCTTTCAAACCTACCTTTCTCCCGGAGGACAACCCTGCCGACTTTTCCTTCTACTTTGACACTTCCGGACGTCGAACTTGCTACCTGGCTCCGGAACGGTTCCTTGTCGCCGATGAGGAACCAGGGAGTAGGAATGTGAACTGGGCCATGGACATATTCAGCGCTGGCTGTGTCATTGCCGAGTTATTCTTGGAGTCGCCAATCTTCACACTGAGTCAAATCTACAAGTACAGAAAAGGTGAATACAGTCCCGAGCATAGCCAGCTAGCCAAGATTGAAGATCCCGAAATACGCGCTCTGATCCTCCATATGATCCAACTCGACCCTGAATCCAGATACTCGGCAGAGGAATATTTGAACTTCTGGAAGATCAAGGCCTTCCCCGAATATTTTTACAGTTTTCTACACCAATACATGTCCCTCATGACCGACCCATCTGGTAGGACACAAGTTGAGGCTGGGTCAGCAAATCGGGGAGAAGCCGATGACAGGATTGAGCGGGTTTATCTGGACTTTGACAAGATATCCTCTCTTCTAGGTGCGCATCTTGAGCCCAGCAAAAACGGGTCCTTGAGCACAACTTCTAAGCTTACAAGCGGTACCTTCCCTGTGGAGCTTGACCTGCCGCGTTACAAATACTCGGATCGAACGCCAACTGATGATGGGGTGCTGATCTTCCTGACGCTCGTTGTATCCAGTCTCCGCAGCACTTCCAAATCATCAGCGCGAACCAAAGCTTGTGATATCCTTCTTGCATTCGCAGAGAGGCTATCCGACGAAGCTAAGTTAGACCGCATTCTCCCGTACATCATGATCCTTCTCAACGACCGAACGGACTCTGTGAAGATCGCGGCGATACGCTCTCTTGCACGGCTTTTGGAGATGGTCCAAGCTGTCTCGCCCGTCAATGCATATCTTTTCTCCGAATATATCTTTCCGAGATTACAACCGTTTGTTCCGAACGCAAACTCACAACCCAGTCCGTCTGTGCGTGCCGCGTATGCCTCGTGTATTGCATCCCTCGCGCATTCTTCGCTCCGGTTCCTGGATATGATCCAAGCATTACGCTCGGACACGCGCCTGCCGGCACTAATACCAGCTGGCTCTGAGCCGAGATGGACTGAGGATTCCACATACCATAATCTGTATGACGTAGCAAGGATAGATCTCCTTGACTACTTTGAAGCTCACACCAAAGCCTTGTTGACGGATACCGATACTGCTGTCCGCCGCGCGTTTCTGGGATCTGTTCCCAGTCTATGCGTGTTTTTCGGCACCATGAAGACAAACGAAGTAATCCTAAGCCATCTCAATACATATCTGAATGATCGGGATTGGATTCTCAAATGTGCGTTCTTCGAGGCTGTCGTGGGCGTTGCTGTCTATGTTGGCAGCACCAGCCTGGAGCAGTATATTCTACCTCTAATGGTTCAGTCAATGACAGATCCAGAGGAGTTTGTTGTTGAACGAGTCCTTCGCTCGCTTGCGGCCATGGCGGATCTTGGTCTTTTCCAGAGATCCACCACATGGGATCTTCTACATGCCACTGTGCGTTTCTTAGTACATCCAAACGCCTGGATCCGAGAAGCTGCTGTCAGCCTGGTTGTCAATTCAACCAAATTTCTGTCCACGGCCGATAAGTATTCCATTCTCACCCCCCTCGTTCGCCCGTTCTTAAAGGTGAGTATCGTGGACTTCTCCGAAGGAGACATACTCGATGCTCTGAAAACTCCACTCCCTAAGGCCTTGTATGAGCAGGCGTTTGTGTGGGCATCGCAAGCTGAAAAGGGACTTTTTTGGAAGTCTGTCGGTCGAGATGGTGCTTCTCTGGGTAGCGCTGATGCCGCCTTTCAGAAGAGGGGTTCGAAGGCCTTCTCCCTAACCGCGCAACCTAAAAATGATGAGGACGAGCAATGGATCGCGAAGTTGAGAGCGTTGGGAATGACCACTGAGGACGAGTCTAAACTGCTCGCCTTGCGGGAACACATTTGGAGGGTCTCCATGCGTCAGACCAAGGATCACGAGAGCGCAGGGGTTTCGCTAAATAACGTGGTTGCCTTGATCGATTATGGAGTTACACCCCAAACAGTGTTCTTTGACAAAAGCCAAAACGTCAAGGCGCGAAGAAATCACGAGAATCCTGTGGGGAGGCCGCAATCGGCCCGAGCCGAGGATAGTAAGACACATACTATCGCCGACGCACTGCTTGATGCCTCAACCACAATCGACAATACTACGAGCTCGCGACGGCGACATGCACGCTCCAAAAGTCAGGCTCAGCAGGAAATTGAAGCCGCTATCTCTACTCCACGGCCGAACGCTATTGAGGTACTTCGTGCAGAAGAGTCTCCCACATCTTCCCCTATCGCGTCGTCGCCGAGTGCAGCGGCGGGATCTCGCCCAATGTCGCCCCCTAGCTCTGATGCTGAGCGCAGGCTACCAGAAGGTAGACGGAGCCCTGGTCAAGAGAGCTCGTCAACGGAGACGGACAATCTTAGTCTGAGGAGATTGAAAGCTGGGATGCAGAAAAAATCTAGTGCTATAAGTTTGCTCAATCGCAGGGATACCGCAAAGGCATACGCAGAAACAGGGACCAATTCAGCGAATGCCTTTGGTAAGATCGGCGTTCCAGCCCAGAGGGATGCTATATCGCCTGCTCCTCGTGAAAGGAAACCTGTGGACCTACAGACCCATCAGTACCGGGCCAACCACTCGTACGCAGGGAACGATCCGATGATTCTCAGGCTTTTAGACTCTGTATTTGCGGAGAACTATCCCACAGATTTCTTTGATCTTGGTCCCTATGTCAAAGAGTTGGATACTCGACGGCCGATTATGAAAGCGGACGGCGATGTGAGCAAAGTCTGGAAACCAACAGGGACGCTGGTGACGCTCTTCGGAGAGCATAGTGGACCTGTGAACCGAGTAGTCGTCGCTCCAGATCACTCGTTCTTCATCACTGGCTCCGACGATGGCACTGTCAAAGTATGGGACACCACACGCTTGGAGAAAAACCTCACACCTCGGTCGCGCCAAACGTACCGTCACTCTAGCGACGCCAAGGTGAGAGCGCTAACTTTCGTTGAGAATACACATACATTCGTCAGCGGTGCCACTGATGGCAGTATCCATGCTGTCAAAGTTGGATACCACAATTCCAACGGCACAGTGCGTTATGGGAAGCTACAGCTTGTGCGCGAGTACCAGTTATCCACTACAGATGATGCGTCGCCTGAGTACGCAGTCTGGATGGAACACTTTCGCACGGACGCACAGTCAACGCTGCTCGTTGCAACGAGCATGTGCCGAATCATCGCTCTAGACATGAAAACCATGCGACCAGTATACACCTTGCAAAACCCGACCCACCACGGAACCCCTACTTCTTTCTGCTGCGACCGTAAACACAATTGGCTCCTCGTCGGTACGACACACGGAATCCTTAACCTGTGGGATCTCCGGTTCCAGGTGCGGCTTAAGGCCTGGGGCTTGTCGGGCTCAGGCCCTATTCACAGGCTGCAGCTCCATCCGACCAAAGGCCATGGCCGGTGGGTGTGCGTCTCCGCAAGTGGCAGCCATGGAAACGAGATCATTGTCTGGGACATAGAGAAGACCAAGTGTCGTGAAGTGTACCGGGCTGATTCACCCGCACTAGGACACAACCACCTAAACCAGGCAAAGGACGTTTCAGACAACGAAATTGCCAGGCGGTCCCAACCAAATCTCAAAGACTACGAAGCCTGGCACGTCGAAGGAGACCGCCCAGAAGGCATGCTCAGTCGCTTCGGAACAGGAACAGTCGAACCACCATCCGGTCCATCCTCAACGGGTACCTCATCCGGAACCGGAATCAGCACCTTCATCGGCGGATTTGATTGCCCTGAAGATGGGAGAGATAACAGCACCCGCGTCGGCTTCATCATCTCCGGCGGCTGCGACCGCAAAATCCGATTCTGGGATCTGCATCGCCCAGATCAGTCTTGTATTATCAGCGGACTGGATCCCATCTCCGATGGAACAGTTACAGGGTCCCCGCGGTACGTGGTATCCTCGCCCACGCAATCTCTGACCGTCGCCATCGAGCACCTACCCAACCCCGCTGCCAACGCGGGTGGTGCAAAAGGGAGCGGCAAGAGGAGCGGCGGAGGACGGCTACCAAGGAGCACGGTGATAAGCCTCCAGCAGCAGCAGCTCTTGAAGAGCCATCTAGATTTTATCCAGGATGTTGCAGTGCTAAGGGTACCGTATGGGATGATTATAAGCGTGGATCGGGCTGGGATGGTGTATGTTTTTCAGTAGCTAAACTGTCTACTGTTCACGAATCTGTACGATATGATGAAATATATGTTGCTTATACTCTTATCTACTTGCCGAGAAGATCACAACGTACTTTTAAGTGGCTTTGGGGAGACCAGAGCGCTCATCACTTTTCTGTTATGTCAAAGAAGGGTATATACTGTAAGCCAAAAGCTTACTAACAACTTGGGCCTGTGGTCTAGGGGTATGACGCCTCATTTGCATTGAGGAAATCCCGGGTTCAATTCCCGGCGGGTCCAGCTTTCTTTTTTCATTCTTTCTTTTATTTGAGTTCGCCATCCCAAGGTTAGGATCTGTTATTTTTTTTTCTTAGCCTTACACTGGAGATCTACCAAATTAGCAGTTTCTACCTACATTAAAAACGGCGATGTACCCCGCTCATTCCCATCTGTTCAATTCCGCGCCAGAAGCGTCCCTGAACGCGGAGAAAACAACATAGCTCCCCCGCTCAAGCACTCTCCGTGAGGCTTCATTGAAACGAGAGCCGCCAGATAAGACGAGTCCACCCGATCCGTCCTCTGTCTCGCGTGGGACAAGAGATTATTGTGCTACAGTTGAAGTTTCATCGGGCGCGCATGCACATTGCATAATATAGATCCAACGTTGAATATGATCTGTCCGTTTTAGCGTCCGAGAATAAAGCTAAGCGATGATTTCTCCATTGGCATTCGCCGTTGAAATCCCTGCGTAAATACAAGTGCAGGTGATGAATCATAAATGCTGCATGGGATTTCAGTGGAGTGTGGGACACAATTCGGTGAGGTTGACCGTTCTATTTTGATTTCTCTCTGTCGCGGTAGACCACGGTGCATACGAGGATACCGAGGGTTCTGTCCGTGGGTAGATAGTACCATTAAGTTCCTACTTTGCCGCAATCGTGGTATCACAGGACTCAAGGAGAGTATTGATAAGACACAGTATATTTTAGAGGTGGGTAAGTACTACGGTCCAAAGTAGATGGTCTAGGTGGGTGGTTGCTGGACGAGGGTCACGCAAATATATATCTAGCGCAACAACTTATGGCGTTCGGCAAGTCAGAACACGCAATAGATCCTCCCCCAAGGACAAACCCATAGCTTGACCGGACGCATTCAGATGGGACAATACAATGCGCGAAACTTGCTCTGAAATCGTGGGTAGTTCTAAGAGTGCCTTGCCTGGATCTACGCCCATATCTCCCATGATGTCTGCACTACCTGTCTGCACCACCGAGAAAAATGCTAGATTCGCTATTCCATACTTCTGTCCCAATTCCAGTGGTTTTTTTATGCAAACAAGGCGCAGCCGCGCAAGGACAATTGAGCGGTATCCAATGCGCTCGGCTCAATACGGACGCCCATCCGCAAGACTGACCATTCAATCTACCGATACCCACAGCGGCAGCTACACCAGACGTTCCCACTTTACGTACAGATGAAGGACCAAAGTGCGGGACGTGTTAAACCTACGACGGTGCCATCCAGCAGGATTCCCAGGCTTGGGCTTCGTTTGGGCTCGTGCTGACGTCGGAGATCATGATGGCGTCAATCGAAGACAGGATGACCGGAAGTGCAGGTGGAGCAGCGGCCCTGTGCCTCGATATTGATCAGTGATACCTAGGTCGATGCTGTCGGCGACTCGGGCAGCATGGGAGGTCGCCGTTTGATACTGGCTGCAGAACTGTCCGGGGCACCGAGCCTACGTGACACAGATTGGGGCTTGCGAACAAAAGATCTATAGTGTCGTCGCTGCTCCGTCGCTGCTTCGCCGCAAGCAGTGAAGCAGTCACGACGTTATGATTCTGACGAGTCGATCTTGCACTGCGTAGACTATGGTGACGGGCTGATGCAACAGGATTCATAGTGCAGCACAGCAGTACCCGTAATCCGTACGCGGTGGAATCAATGATTCGCCAGTACCCCTCAAATGCGAATTTGCAGCTTTCAGCATTCAGCTTGGAGCTTGGAACCTGGGGCTCTAGGCCTGGGGATGGCTCAACGCTCGAGTCAGGGCCGCAGTCGAAGCTGAAGGCTAGGAACGCGAGACCCGCAGTTTGCGGCATGAAACCAACGGAAACCAACGGGCGCGAGGGAGAAAAACAAATGCGGACAGACCACCGATCGGCGGAGAAAACAAGATGTGAACCGTCGCGGCGAGCGACTAGAGAGATTGATATTTCAATATGCACATCATTGGTACTGGGCAGCTGCGTTGGCAATCGCGGGTAAACGGAGAGATCGGTCTCGGTCTCAATGAGATTGAAAATAATGCCTTTTTTTATGTCACTGAGGCTGACTGTACATGTGCCACAAAATTGTACAACCTCCCGAAAGACTCGAGCATGGGTTTGGGGAGGATGTACGGTGTTACGCCGAAGTCGCACAGTCGCTCTGATTAAGTTTGCCAGCCTGTCGACCGCTCAAACTCTGGCGGGATGAATGATGATCATCGATGGACAGATTCAGCAAGTAATGCAAGAAATACTGGGGATTACTGAGTAACCCGACCTGGATGCCTCACAGTACACAGCAGCCAAACGCGCCCAGGTTGTCGTTTGGACTGGGATCATGGATTGCTGGCCAGGATCCTAAGCTGTGGGGGGCTCGCAGCCAAATCACAAATTCTCCGATACGCGAAGGAAACGGTCACGATAAGGTCATTGTACTGACAGCAGACAGTAGGCGGCAGACTGACAACAGAGAACAGACAGCAAGCAGCCGACAGCCGTCAGCCACACAAAACGACTGGGATAAGCTTAGATCCAGCGGTCTCGATCTATCGATTCATCGACACGACGTCGTCACCCACTCAAATGAGATGCAGAATCGTGAATCCCAGAAATATACCAGAAACATACCAGAAACAGCCTATCGAGGCCAGCCGAGTGGTAAATAGCGATCATCCCTGAGCCAGAGAACTGCTGTCCTCGGTTTCAGATCCCTCAGCCCCTGATAAGCTCGAGCTCGGTTAGCGCCTGTTAGCCTGGTTAGCCTGGTTAGCCTGCTAGCACTGAAGCCAAATTTGTCACTGCTGGAGTCCTGGCCTCCTGGCCATGGACCATGGCCGGCCATGGTCGGCCCTGCTCGGGCTCGTGGCGATCCCGCCATCGCGTGGAAGCTTCCACTACGATTCAGCGATTCCACGATTCCACAGTCTCACGGTCTCACGGTCTCAATGGATGGGCGGTCAGTAGACCGTCTCATATACATCACTTCCTGACATATTTTTGAGAGCAGGATCCACACATATCAGCTTGGCTGGGCGTTCTCTGCAGAGCTTCCCACTCGCCATGACCGCGTCCCTGACTAGGCTCTAGCAGCACTGGCGCAGGAACGACAAACGACTCCGCAGCCTAGACTGAACTCAGTAATAATGGAAATATATTATTATAATTATCATAATAAAATTCTGATATTAATATCCGCGCCCCTTAGCCCGTGGTCTAAACTCTCCAAGGACAAGATTGACTCCCTGCTTGCCGTGGTCTCCTCTTTCCCCCTGTTCTTGGTCCTGTAACTCCTGTTCCTGTTCCTGACTGCCCCCTCCCGCTTCGGCTCTTCCCTCCTCACCTCTTCCCATCACTCCTCCTTCTCTCTGTCTTCGTGAGCTTTTCCCCTTCCATCCCAAAACTCCTCAACGGCGGCTCAGAGAGGTACTGAAGCAAGGTGCATTGCTTCGATATCCGTACGACCTCTCTCGCTCGACGGTTTGTTGGACTGGAGATGCTCTTCGCTTTATAGCAATCAGACAGCCAGCCTTCATCCCGTCATTCACTCAGGCTGCACTCGTTTCCCGCCATTGTCCCTCCCTTTCTTCTTGTCTCTCGCTCTCGTTCTCCCTCAGCAGTGCTGCCCCGCCTGGCTAGATTCCTGTCAGGCGTTTCCATACTTGCGATACCACCATACAGTCATTTGCATAACCGTCTTCGCTCGCCAATATGGGTGCGTCTCTGAGAGACCACTCTTTCCGCCCGCCGACCCGCGACCGCCCATCGACGCGCGACCAAGGGGAAAATTCGCTGGTCGTTCCTAGCCGTACATCCTCGCTCCATTCTCGTATCACACAGCCGATCCCCTCTCAGTCGAATGCCAAACCGGCCCAACGCACACCGAAAACACTCACTCATGCGTATATGGTATGTGGTGTCGGCCGCGAGCCCGCCCAGTGGGTGAAGGCGCCCACGCCTTCTCAGGGAAAGATCGGTCATATGAAGGGCGCCGTCGGCCAGTTTTGGCTGCCCGAGATCCTGGGAAGCAGTCCCCGCCTGGAGCAGGACAATGAGATCGCCAAAGCTTTACATTCAGCAATGAGAGTGCGTATTGGATGATAGTCTGCATTCAGTTGGATGGACTAACCTATGTGTACAGGCCTGCTTTCCTCACGACGTGGAGATCTGCACCGGCAAGAACCAACCGCACTGTGTCCACCATGCTTTCGTCCTGCAGCAGGACTCATCACACACCCTATACGGCATTGCCCTCCGCGTCTGGTCGCGAGCCGATGAGAAGCGTGCTGAGACCATCCGCGAGCTGCGTAAGAAGACCGAGTCGGATTACTACGACAACCCTGATGAGACATATTGGATCCCATACTGTTTGAGTTTCCTTTCTCGATATCCGTTGTACGACCTGCTCGGCGACTATCTCCGTGGAATGTGGATCCACTGGAACAAGGCCACGAATCTGTTCCACGCTGAGGAGGTCTCCCGCATCCTCAGCTTCCCCGCGCCTCGCCTCAATGATCTTGTTCGGATCGACATGAAGGACTATGCGCTCTGCTACCAGTTCCCGTCCTCCCCCACGGGCTTCCAGAACTTCTCGATGTGGCCGCTGTTCACGTGTCTCTCAATCCCCAACATTGTCGGCGTAATTGAAGCCGCCGTTTCCCCGACTCGCCGTATTATCTTTGTCAGTCATTACCCGGCCATGCTCACCATTGCGGCCGAAACTATCCGCTACTGCGTTCGTATCTACGAGTGGAGCGGCTTATATGTACCTGTGGTCCATGCCCGCCATATCAAAGACCTTGTGCAGGAACCTGGACCCTACATTCTTGGTGTGACGGCCGAATGCCGAACACTTTTCAACGCGCCATCCGACGCTCTGGTGGTGGACCTGGACCGGAACTTTGTGCTCACCTCCAGCCCACCGAACATCCTGAACCCCGGCCAGCGAACTAAGTTCATCAACCGCTTGACGCAGGCGTTGAACGGCGATGTCTCCCCGTCGGGTGTTCCCAACCATCTCCGTTCCGCCTATGCCGGCGGCAAACTCATCCCAGCTGGCCAGATCATCGTCATGAGAGGTGAGGTCGAGAGCGTTGAGGAACCCAGCTGGTGGAACCAGGATGCGGTCATGGGTGTTATGGACCACGTGTGTGAGAAATTGGTTAGTACACCGTACCAGCTTCTAGTTTCTGTAAACTGACTCTTTAGGGACGCAACACCGGCATGAAAGCCATTTTCGGCGGATCGGTCAAGAAGCCTCTCATGACCAAGGTGTCAATGAGACATCTGAACGAGATTGTCCGCGAGCGTAACCAGTACTCTCGTGACGCCATGGAAGCCTGGCAAGATTTCATTAATCTCAAGGGTCGCATGGATACCGAGCTGGGCAAGGTCACCAAGCGCAACAACTTCTTGGTTGAGGAGCTGGAGACCTGGAAGCAACAATTCCTTAAGTTCCAAGCCTTTGCTGAGCAACTCACCAAGGAAACCAGTGAACTCAAGGTCAAGATCGAGAATCACAAGCGTGAGAACCGCCGCCTTTCTAGTCTCATCGATCAGCAGAAGGATGACGTCGCTCGTCTTACTCTGCGTCTCTCTGGAACTGAGAAGCAGCGCGATGATGCCCTCGAGGCGTTGGTTCTTCAGCAGGAGATCGCAGAAGAGCTGGAGCGTGAGCGCAAGCGCAACCAGAAGGAGCTTGCTGCCTTGCAGCACACCAGTGCCAGTCTTGCTCGCCAGCGTGACGATGCCCAACGAGTCGTCCTGCACCTGCGTAGCCTAATCAATGGCAAGTCTCACCATATGGAACACCTTGTCCGCTCTATCGGCAGCTCAGCGGAACTCGACGAACTAGTGGAGCAGGAAGCCGCTGAGGAGCAGGCCCAGGAGAGCGCAGAACCCGTTAAGGACAAGAACGTGAAGAAGGACGTGAAGACAAACGAATCTTCAAACGGTGTGTCGAGTATCAACCCGGACCTAGAGCAACACCTGCTGAACATTGGTCAACCAGAACGCCGTCTTGCGCGCCTCAGCGTAACTGACGTTGCCGATCGCTACTTACGCGACAAGACGGATGCCATCTCGGAAATCATCCGCAGCATCAGCGAGCAGTGTGCCGCTGCTGTCGAGGGTCTGCAGCTTGCCCAAGATGCAGAGGATGGCGATGCCGTGCCGAGCAAAGCCACTCTTGAGCCGCGCGGCATGATGACCCCTCGCGAGGGCAGTGAGATGGGTGACAGTGAGGTCAGCACCCTCCACCCGGATGGTCGGACAAGCGTTCCTCCTACGCCAGATCTTATCCACAACCGGTCAAGCACCTCAATGTCGATGATCAGCAGTTCAACATTCCCAGAAAGGTCAAGTCAGCAGTATGGACCCGGGGAGATCCCGACCCGGATCGTCGAAGACGATGACGAGCACGCCCATGAAACGGAAGGTCTCGATAACCCAAGCGAAGCTGGGACTCTCTCCAAGCATTCGAACGAGGACCTTATGCGGACAACCCCTCGCATGCTCGCGTAGAGACCTCCCGTTCACAGACGATGACGTTTGATTTCGACGACTTCGACACGACATCTGCTCCGTACACAATATTGTCAGATCTAGAGCGAGTTGTGAACAATCTTGGCGCTTTCTGTGTTTTGATCTTTCTGTTCCGTCTTGGATATTCACTCTACCACCGCCACACCTTGTCAAACTTTCTGGACGCCTTTGTTTCTTCTGGATGAGCCTTTTTCTCTCTTATTTCACTTTTCGTTGAGGGCCGTCCGGTTGACGGCCTAGCTTGATTCCCCACCCTTCGCGCCCGCTGTCGGGCGGTTTTTCTTTCATCTAGAACATAGTGTTCTAGGGCGTCTTTTGCTGCCTTTACATAGATAGCCCGCGGCCTCCACATGCCGGGCGAGCCTCTCTCTCTCACTCACTCTCTCTCTCTCCCACTATTTCCGATCAATCACCCCCGATTCCCTTTGTCGATATTCTTCGCAACGGAGCTGCTTTGAAAGTTGCCGCTGTGCTCAAGAAGCGCAGACTCTGTGTTCGCCCACCGTAGCCGGTGGATTTAGTTAATTGATACTTGTCTATAAGTAAAACATGAGATTATTCAATTTCAGCCTGAAGATGTATATACATTTGGCGTAGCAATCAAGCCAACTTTCCGGGAACCACAGGGTGACCAGCACTGAGTCCACCGCAAACCGCCCACGCCTGCCCGTTCACATAACTACTCTCATCGCTTCCCAAGAACAGCGCAACCCGTGCGATCTCATCTGCCACGGCACCGCGCTGCAGTGGATTCAATTGCCCAATCTTGCGCTCTGTCCCCCTCGCGCGCGCAGCCTCGTACATCGCAGCCGTCATCCCCGTCTCTACAACGCCGGGGCAGATCGCGTTAATCCGGATCCCCGTCCCAGCCAATTGGAAAGCCACAGTTTGTGCAATAGATACAACAGCCGCCTTGCTCGCGCTGTAATCCGTCGCCCCCGCATTCGACCTCAACCCCGCCACACTCGCTGTAGCTATAATACTGCCCCCAGGATATTTCTTCTCCGGACTAGTCTTCCTCATTGCCAGACTAGCATGCTTTGCGGCTAAAAATACACCCACTGTGTTAATCCGCAGCGTCTCCGCGAATTGCTCACCTGTCACTTCCGTGAAGGGAACATTAGAGCCTGAGATTCCAGCATTGGCGAAAAAGATGTCGAGCCGCCCGTAATTCTGGATGGCCTCGTCAATCACAGCCTTCAGTGCGGCTTCATCTGCTGCGTCAAAGGTGCGCGTGTGCACGTCGACGGACGGGTAGAGGGACTTGATTTCCCGGGCGTGGGTGGGAAGGTGTGTGCTCGTGAAGTCGCAGATATAGATGGCCTTCGCACCGTTGCGCGAAAATTGGTGCGCTGTTGCGCGCCCGATGCCCAGGGGCGAGTTTGTTCCTTTTGCTTCTTTAGTAATACTATCTTTTTCAGTGGTAAGTGGATGGAGTACCGGTTATAATGGCGACTTTGTCCTTCACTCGACTACATACATACACCTCGGTTAGTTTGACGCTCTACCATGCCCGCATGGATATAAGACGCAAGGATGAATGTGGTGCATACGGCCCAACTGAATCTCCCGCAACCTGGCGAATCTTGGGGATGTCCTCGAAAGTGCCTGCGTCGGGAATTCCTTCGATTAGTTGCTGGCTGAGCGCTTGGAGACGCTGACGAGCGGTGGTGGCCATTTTGCTTATGTTTGGGGCTAAGATGGGTTAGGAACGGAAATGAGTGTAAGAGAAAAGGAGCGATGATGGTCAGAGGGGATAAATAGGGACGACAAGCACTCCTTATAAACAGTGCGGGTGGCTTTATGGGTCGGATTCGGGTGAGGAGCTGCCTGGGGTTTGCGGAGAACCGAGGCTGATCTGATCTCTGGCTTAGCTGGGTTGGGGGCGATGAGTCAGCAGATTGATCTTTCCTCTAGCTACTCTGTACTCTGTATTCTGTATAGTAGGAGCCTGACTGGATAACCGTTGGTTAGCTGCCGTAGTAACTGTATCTGAATGGAATTCTACATCAAACAGAACTGTGATATTGAGCTATGCCCCAGCGGTGATTTGTAGGCTTTTCTGTTGTTTTTATACTGTATTATACTGTAGTGAAGGGTACCTGAGCGATGTAATCATAAAATGTACCTATTCTATTAACTGATAGCTTGCATCTCCCGGGAAATAGGATCTTGACATGCAGAAATATATAATTAGGCCTGCCCACAGATTTGTGAGATACGACAAAGAACAGGGCTGAATAGCGGCGAGGAAAGGCGGTCAGGTTAGATGCAGCCACCACGTCATGCTGCCCGCTTGTCCATGTCCAGTTCAGTCCCCATCAACAGTTCTTGTCTAGACGCAGCCATAGCCATCTCCTTCTTTCAACCCGTTCTGAACCCCTTTCACTTTCAATTCTCTTTTCTGCCCCGCTCATCAAGCATTTCTCTGTCTTTCTCTGGTTCTTGTCATTTGTCCCGCTTATGGTGTGCGCGCTAGCTTACTGGCCTTGCTGCATCTTTTGTTTCTGTCCTACCCTGCATTAGCTCTGGTCGCGGCACCGATTAAGTCCAGCCCATTCCGCGAGGGGGCCGCCCAAAGCTTCGAGTGTTTGGCCAGCCGTCGCTCATCTATATCATTAGTCCGGGTCAGGCTTTTCTTTGGCCTTCCGACTTACATAGCCCCTCCCTCTTTTATGCAAGAAAGACCCCGCCGACCGAAGCATTCATGAAGCCCGTGGCCATCCCTTCCTTCGCCAGCCCTAGCCACCGTCGCCGTCCCTTCAGCCATGGCGGAATGCGATCGTCTTCTTCGTCCCCAGCGCCGCTCCTCCTCGCAGGCCTCGTCCTCGTCGCGTCACAGCCAGAAAGCTAAGGCCATCCGAACGAAAGCCCAGAAACGCCACTCCGCGTCCAACGTGACCACATCCACGACCGCGACCGAGTCCGAAACCGATCTGACCTCCTTCCCGTCCCTGTCGCCCGACCGCTCGCCCAACGGATTCTTCGGGCAGCCCGCGTTGAACCGTGCGCTGACTAGCGCGTTACTGGACGGGGGCGAGGAGAACGAGACCGCTATGGACCGTAACCGGGACCGCAGAGCGGCGCTGGCTAAGCTGACCACTGCTGGCTCGCACAGTTCTGGCCGGGCGGCTTTGTTTGAGGATTCCGTGCCGATCCGGGATTTCCCTGGGGCACTGCATTTGGCGGACGATGCGCATATCGAGCGTTTAATTGCGAGTAATGGGGCCGTTAAGTTTGTTCGGCAGTTTGCGAGGGACCTGGCGCAGCGTGATGCGGAGATCTCTGCGTTGCGCCAACGTGCTGACGCGAGGGAGCGGGAACTCAAGAGGATGCTGCGTGAGGCGTCGGTGTCGAATAAGGATATTGAACGGCGGTTGTATGCGCTGGAAAATTCGCAGAAAAACAATGAGCAGGAGAATGATCCGGAACAGACGGTGAAAGGCTTTGGGGTCGGTGGACTCATGCAACAGGCAATGAGTGATGAAGTGGGGTCGCAGTTTCGTGACTCTGATGGCGATGACGATGATGATCTAGATACTGCCGTTCAGTCTACGATCCGAAGGCCTTTTCGGTTAGAAGGCGACGCCAAGTCGGGGACGTCTAGTGTGGGGCTTGAGATTCAGAATCGGAAACGGGGAGGCTCTCTACGCAGCTGGCAGGATTTCATCTTCGGAAGCGCCACGAACAGCCGTAAGACTAGCCGCGCCAGCAGTATCATATCTGAGCTTGGGGAGGACGAAGAGGGTGGCTCTCGACAAGTACCGACAGGGAACGTACCTAACCGACGGAAGCCGCTAGATGAACAGCTGTTCCAGCAGCCTATCGAAGGACAGCAGGCAGACAACGCCAGCACGCACTCGCGGAAATCTTCGCGATCCACCTCGTCCTGGACGATGAAGCTGTTCGCGGGTAACCAGAACCGGGATGAGAGCCCTATGGATAGGAACTGTGGGAGAACTTCTTCGACGAACAGAGAGAGGAATAGGGATCCTCCACCACCTGTCACCAAACATGGTATGACGGCTGTTGCGGCGCTCAGGAGGATAAACAGTCATACAAGCATTCAAGGGGCTCAGGGAAGGCCCAATGGTTCAGGGACGGCACCCAGGTCTGGTCAGTTCGGCCGAAGACAACCGGCTTCAAGCATCTCGCAGGGCCCAGCGGCCGATGCTTCCGCGATGACTTCCACAAATCTGGGACCTGTTGAGATGGACGCTATTCTTCCAATGGAATCTCGGCCTCCGACACTGTCGCCTCTCTACAATAACTACCTTGGTGGAGATCTTCTGACCGACCGCTTTGGTTTTATTTATGATCAGCGGCGGAAGAGACGGCAAAGAGAAGCTAGTATACTCAAGAATAGCCGATTGAGCATTGCGGGAACATTGGATGTATTACGGGATGATGCCGCCGGCCCTGATGAACCTGTGAACGGACGGGCGCCTTCGGCTGCTGGCTCTCGTCGTTCTTCCGGACCAGCTTCACCGACCGAATCGGAGGGGCCTCAGCGGTGGCAAGACTACTTGACAGTGCCGTCTGCGCCAACAGAGCTACTTTCGCATACCCCTTCTGCTGGGCCTATTATCTCCCTGACAACCGCAGGCGAGGACGCGCCTAGGAATAATGGGGTTGTTGTTGACAAGCGTGGTTCGGTGTCTGTCAACCCTAATGCTCAGCCGTCCGCATCTACGTCTACAGTTGTTGCAGACAGCCCGGAATTTGCTGGATCGTCGGCGGATGAAATAGCGGCACTCGCGTCGGGAGGGGAGCAGGAGCCTGTCAAATTGCTTCTCGAACAGCTAACAGACCTCCACGACTGGCTGCAGCGGGAAAGGACTGTCCGCTGGAACGAATTCCTCCGCAAGGTACGTGCCGAGCGCCGTAAAGAAGGAGAGGCTGCTGCTGCGGCCGCTGCAGCGTCGGACCGTTCAGTCAAGGCTGTGGATATGCCGGAAGTCTCACTAGCGGATGGCGAGATGGTTGGAATTTCTGGCCTAGGCAACAAAGGCAAGGTGGGCCGTGCGAAATGGCGGGAGTTTCGAAATCTTGTCCTCGGCGGGATTCCTGTCGCGTTGCGGTCTAAAATCTGGTCTGAGTGCAGCGGTGCTTCATCTATGCGAGTGCCCGGGTACTACGATGATCTCGTCAAAGGCATTGGCGGCAGTGAACCCGATCCTTCCGTGGTAGCTCAGATTGACATGGACATCAACCGAACCCTAACAGACAATGTCTTCTTCCGCAAGGGTCCCGGCGTCACAAAACTCAAAGAAGTCCTTCTTGCCTACTCCCGCCGTAACCCGGAGGTTGGCTACTGCCAAGGCATGAACCTCATTGCCGGCTCGCTGCTTCTCATTACGCCCACCGCAGAGGATACTTTCTGGCTGCTTGCCTCCATGATTGAAAAGATCCTTCCAAAGCACTACTATGACCATGGGCTTCTGGCGTCCCGTGCTGACCAGGTAGTTCTGCGCCAGTACATCTCGCAGGTTCTGCCAAAACTCTCCGCCCACCTGGAGAGCCTGGGTGTTGAACTTGAGGCGCTTACTTTTCAGTGGTTCCTCTCTGTATTCACGGACTGCCTCTCCGCCGAAGCGCTCTACCGCGTTTGGGACGTCGTCCTTTGTCTTGACGTTGCAAGCATCGTGAACAAGTCAGCCCCCTCTACTTCCACGCCTACTTCCAACACATCTCCATCCGCTACTCGCGAGAGCTCGAGCACACCGACACCCACACCTGCAGACATAGATCTAGGAAGCGGCAGCGGCAGCGGCAGCACATTCCTTTTCCAAGTCGCGCTCGCCCTCCTCAAACTAAACGAGCACCAACTTCTAACGACCTGCTCTACCCCCGCAGAACTCTACACGTACATCAACCACTCGATGACGAACCATGCCATTAGCATTGATGGATTAATTCAGGCGAGCGAGGCACTGAGAAACGTGGTTAGGCCGGAGGATGTTGTAGCGAGGAGAGCGGAGGCGCTGAAAGAAATGTGATTTTGCGTACCATTCACTCCCTTCTTTCCTTGTTTTGCTATTCGTTTGTTGGGCGCAGACTGCATCGCATAGCATAGCATCGCTCTTATTTTTCGTCTGTGTTTTGTTTGTAGGTTCGACGTCATTCCCATGATACCATGATACCATCTTTAGCCTGTCGTTCCTTACTTCGCTTTCTAGGGCCATAGACTGCACTGACTTTCCTTACTTGGGTGTTAGAAGATCTGTTTTGTTTCGTTTACTTGGTTTCAAAGCAATGGACAGGGCACTCATTCAATCCAGCATTGTGGCGTATTTCACTGATACGTTTGAATCTGCCAAACTCATGATCCAAACATTCTGCTCTAGAGCAAAGTCACTTTTCCACCTTTCCACTCTGGTAGTTGCATTGACAGCATAAATATATGCAATCACATGAATATAGGCAGCAGGCATTCCTCAAAGCCCCTCGATTCGCCCGATTGGCAACTGGCAACTGGCGCTGCGCAAGGCTGAAAGGATGATTCATTCACTTCAACCAACCATTCGTGAGCTGACCAGTTCACTCGCCCTCAACACAGTTCAACACACTCAGCCCCATCTCTATTCTATTTCTTCTCCTATCGTTCTCTAGTATCTCACAGTTTCCTGCTTTATCAGTCACACTTTATTAGTCTTGGTTTCCTTCCTTTGCTGCTGCTTCCTCTCACATTGCTCCATCTCTACGTCTCCCAGACACCTAGTATTATACTGGCTCTACATCTACCCCAGAACTGGTCGCAAAATGAGTACCTCAGAGCTCCAAGAGCTCCTCTTCTTCAAGGATGCCGATACTTTGGCTTTCATTGACCCCCCGTCCTACAAGCCAGCTTGGTCTTTACATCCCAGCTGCGCCCAGTCGATCGGCCACAGAATCCACAGCTGGAAGCTCCTAGGATCGGCATCTCCATTTTTGCAAGCGCAGTTCGAGCAGCGCACGCAAGAGCGAAATATCAACCGCCGGGGAGGTTTATCAGACGGCATCAAGTACATTGTTGACCTCACACCGCCCTCAGTAGAAGACGAGGCCCTACTCACTATATCCGAGCTAAGCTGCCCAGTCGGTATAAGAACCTGGGCCTATTCACAGTCGCGATGGGTTCTACCGGAGAATCTAGTAGGCGGGTCTGAGACTCAGGGTGATATCAGAGATCAATCCGGCCGTCTTGCTGAGTACTCTCCTGAGAGGCACCGCGCGGGTATTGTTCAGATCCTAAGAGTATTGGAGGGCCTTGAGCCGAAGCTCGACACGCCATGCAAGCTGTGGACGTTCTTTGCCGTAGCAAAATTGTACGGGCTTGCATCCATGCCTGAATTCAGCGTCCGTGTTAGGGACTGGGTCTACGAGGGGAATAATAGGCGCCTCATCGAGATTCATCCTGAGATTACTTATCGATTGGGAAAGGGCATTCAGTGCGCCCATATGATGCAAGACTCTTATTGCGTCTTGGTCGGGGAGGAGGCTCTGCGGCTTCTGCGCGACTGTAGTGCCCCGGCCCCCCGAAAGCGAAAGACTACAGTCCATGGAAGACCGCTTGGTTCGTTGGACGATGACGACGAGCAACGGGTGCAGTACGCTGGCGAGTCGCTCCTAGGCTATGTAATAGAGCAATTCGTCGAGCTCGCCGGGACCGAAATGCGTTGGCTGTACCAGTCAGAGATGTTTCAGAATGTTCTTGCCTACAGCCCAAGGACACCGTACGCATTGGAGACTAAGGAAAAACTCATATCTTGCTTGAAAGACTTTGTGCGGACTTCTATCATCGTGGCGCTTTCTCAGAGAACGAAGACCAGACTTCTCACGAACGCTTTCCAGAGACCAATGAACTACCCAACAACTGATTTTCTGGACGTCTTTAACAGCCTGAGCTTGACGGAGCGTTTGATGTCCATGACCTTTTGGACACTTCTCAGTGACACACGGCTTACCGAGCGTGATGGCAGTGCTGATGTTGCAGTGCCTTGGGGCACTTCCCTTGCTCGTCTCGGCGGCGAAGTCGGGGCTTTTCATGACCAGCACGACGCAATTATCAGGCGTATCACTAAGCAGGAGTTGTATAGCAGGGTCACCGCATTCAACCGCCTTTCCTTAAACAATAACCTCGGACCTCAGCCTGAACGGCACCAACACAGGTATTCTGGAAACGAATACAATGAGCTGACGTATGGACCAGACGCACCCTTCTCTGTACCTCTCTTTCTTGAACAGGCATATTATCACAGGCGTGCATTTATCAAAAGGATATTTTCGCCGGCCCGAAATGAAATGAATTACGTTATCGCGGACATCATCACTAGCCTCACCGAGCAGCAGTATCAGTTTCTCCCCCTATGGGCTGGGGGATGTGATGACGGCACTGGCGGCGTTTACGCCAACCAAATACCGCTTGCTGAGGTAGATGGGTTTTCTGCCCCGGGACCCTCTATCCACACTGGCAGTGCTGCGCCGTCAACTACGCCGTCCATCGCTTCGTTCCTCGAGAGCACAGTCCACGGCGCGTCTCACAAAGCCACAGAGGGAATTTACAGTGAAGTTCTGTCAGTCAGTTCAGAGCTCCCTTCGGGAACGGATGAGGCGAGTATAGCCGGTTCTCCGGATATTCAGGCTGTTGATCATGAGCTTTCATTTACGTTGGAGACGTCAGCGGACGACGTTGACGACGATGCTTTCGATACCGACACCAGCGACAACACAGTTGTTTTGGATCATGGCAATCTTAGCGAGCTTAGTGAATTCGAAGAGCTGAATGTGCAGGATGGCCCAGCGCCAAACCTTCCTATTAGGCACAAGAATGCTTGAGTGAAGAATTGCTGGGCTTGACTTGGCTTCTCATGAGGATGAGTAATAATGGGCAGGAGGATAAAATGCCAATAGCGGAAGTTTATGATCTACATCTTTTTAGAAAACAACGTACTACGTGATAGAACTGAATGCCTCATGCAACCTGGGGAAATGCTTGATAACACGTGACGGATCGAGACTTGGCGTCACCAACGTCATGGCGTCGAGTTCAACCTCGAGAGCTGCTCAGATCAGTCTTCTTTTTGTCTCTCCCAGACATATTCGGCGATTGGCTCTTGGTATCACCGATAGTCGCATTAAAGCATAACATTCACTCATCATGGCTTCATCATCCAAGCCTTCGAGCTTCCTGCTCTAGTATGTCACCTCCTCAGTGCACCCTCCCATGCTCGCGCCATTTCCACCTATATACAGATACAACTTCAGCTAAGAAACCACTCCAGCTCCTGCATCGCCCACCGCACCACAATCCTCGCCGAACATTCTGCTCCTGGCTCCTCCTCAACTGCCGCATCCTCGCTAGCCTCCATCATCCTCCCCAAGATCAGCCATGAGCAATCTCAAAAGCTCACATACACCCACGAACGCCTCTTCGTGCACTACATATCCGACTCCCCCTCCGGCCCCGCCGGCACCACAACATCTGAGCCCTCCTCCTACGCCCCCCTAAGCTACATCGTTGTTGCAACGGCCGAACAAGGCCGACGCATCCCCTTCGCCTACCTTCTCGAAATGAAGCGCCAATTTCTGAGTACCTATCCGCCCTCCAACACTGATTTCGCCTCGTTACCCGCATACGGCTGTGCGGCGTTTAATAATGAGCTTCGAGGTTTGCTGCAGACGTTCAATACGGCGCCGCCGGCGGATTCGTTGGCCAGTGCGAAAAAGGAAATTGATAGTGTGAGAGACATTATGACAGAGAATATCGAAAGAGTGCTGGAGCGCGGGGAGAGGATCGATTTGCTAGTTGATAAGACGGATCGGTTGGGTGGGAGTGCGCATGATTTTAGGATGAGGAGTCGTGGGTTGCGGAGGAGAATGTGGTGGAAAAATGCGAAGCTTATGGTGCTTTTGGGGGTGGTGGTTGTGTTCCTCATCTATCTATCTGTTGGGATGGGGTGTGGGTTACCGGCTTGGGGAAGGTGTGTTGGCTGATAATGATCTAAGTTCGAAGTGAGGAGCTGGCCATGATATACTAGTATACTTAGTGGTGATTTCGGCCGGCATTCCAGGGAGTACGTTTGGGCTAGATGGCGGTTTGGTTTCTTAGGCTTACGGCTTCTCTTCTCATGTCTTCCATGAACAGTTTTTTATGACGATGATTCAAGGACATGGTATATTATTCTGTATCTAGTGCTGACTTGCGGGCGCTCGATGATTGATTTACCATAATGTGCATGGCAGTATCCTTAATTATATGGTTTAAACTTGCTCACAAATCAAGCGAAGGACCTTGTGCCAGAAGCGGCCTCTGTGTAAGACAAGAATATTTGCATTGCATGCCATATATAAGTGCAATCGTGCCACTGACAACTACATCCAATTCTACAATTTACAGGAGTATGTATCTCACTCTCAAACCCGCAGCGTCCTGGCTATAGTGAGTAGCTCGGTGCGAGTCTGCAAGCGAGGCAGAGGTTATTTCTGGAAATTCAGATTCTGCAATTCCTTCTACGCCAACCGTATACCTCATCAATCATGGTAGGGGAATGATGAGGAGATAATTTGGCGAGTTTGGGGGTTTGGTGAAGGGGAGGGGAAGAAACCAATGGGCTGTGTAGATGGCTTGATAAATCAGAAGAGGTTGCGATTGCTGCTGCGTCCGGGCGAGTCTGCGATCGCGAGAAAGGGGAAACTCTTCCTTTGACATCTTCGAATCGTTCGTTTGTCATTCATAAAAATGTGCGATGGAAGCCTGGCCTTGGTCTGGTCGTAGCAGGTATATTTCTTTTTTGATGTTGCTCATTTAAGAGAATCAAGATAAGATCAGATTCAGCAGGATCTCATTGTACTCCCACGCCATTCATCCATAGAAACACAAAATGCAAGTCCCAGTTCCAGTTCCTTACGCGGACTTGGCCTTGACGGCCTCACGACCCTTGCTGATGCGCTCCAGAATCTGCTCACGGTCCTTGTCGAGCTTGAGCTTGGTGATGACGACCTTGGAAGGGTGGATGGGGAGGGGAACGCTCTGGCCGTTGGACTTCTCGCGGACAACACGCTCGACGTGGACGCACCACTTCAGACGGTAGACGCTGGTGATCTTGCCCTCACGGCCCTTGTTGGTGCCGCGGACGATGGTAACCTCGTCGTCCTTGCGGATGGGGATGGAGCGGACCTGTTAGGTTGATATCCGTCAGCTCTGGTCCTCTTGCCATTGTTCTCAATTCCTCAAATCAATCTTCAGTCCACCCTTTCTCGTAACCGCTCAAGATGCGCATAGGGAAGATCGTTGTAGAATGATTTGATGGATGGAAAGGACGGATCGTACATTGTGCTTCTCACGGAGTTCCTTGGACAGAGGCGCGCTCATGATAACACGGCGCACGCTGGAGGGGGCGTTGAAGTGCGCCTTGCGCGACTTCCGGCGCGAGGAGGAGATTGCTATTCGAAGGAAAAAAATATCAGCATTCATCCCGTAGCTTTGCTGGCGTGGAAGGGTTGTCTAGTCGCCATCGCCGTCTTCGAAGAACAATCCCAACTCAATTCAAAGGCGCACAGAAGCGTGGAAAACCAAAACGAGCCGACGGAATTTCCGTAAAACATACCCTGGTTTGTGACGGCCATTTTTGCAGAGCCTCCTTTTGATATCTGACCGGACTCTGGAGAAAGGGTCGTGGTGTTGTCGTCGTTGTCGTCGAAGGACTTCTTTTTTCACTCGACTGGGCTCGATGTTAGCCGAAAATGTGGGCAGTGGAATGTGCGTCACATGACGTCCCGCTAAGGCTAGGGCTGGCGGCTGCAATGTAATTGGCTACGCCAGCGTCACTGACCGCCTTCTTAAAATAGCAGTATGCTTCTACTCGGCGAGGCTGACTAACGGCGTGCCCAGATGGTCGGAAAAGATCATGGAGTCGCGTCGACGGTATCTGCGCAGCGCCGCAGGTCTAGAAGTAGCGCCCTCTCGCGGTCCGCCAGGGAAAAGCAAGTGACAGGACCTTTGCAAAGGTCGGACTCGTGTGGCAGGAATCCTCGTCTGCCCTTGCAATTGATATCAGCTTGTCGTTATGCGCAGATTTGCTAACCCCTCACTCCGCATTCGCAACGCCCAGCTCCCCTCGGCGTCGTTTGCTACCTCTATGAATGAGCGTCCCTCGCAGTATGGCTGACGAGCATCTAACATGGATTGACTGGCCGCACAGCTATGCGCAATATAAATTGTGGCAAACCGCCCCTCGTGTCGAGAAGAATTCGAAATCCCATTGGAGAAGCCCATTTTACAATTTCTCAAATTCGAATCTACAAACATCAGCGAACAGCAATGATAATACCAAGTCTCATTATTACCCATCTGACCAGCAGACGGAGCCATACGTACGGCTAGAGGACGTTTTGTCGTACCCTTCATACAGGTGGGGGCCGTCACCCCCTCGAGAATATCAAAGACAGACACCTTACGCTGAGAACTCCGAATTACCCACTACTTCACTTTCACAGCACTCTCCGAAGCGTGCAACTGGTCGCCAGCTGCTGAACACAATGCCGCAATCGCATTCGGGAACGGAAGCTGCGAACGCCACCAACGATGCCTTTTTCGGCCCCAGTGCTAAAAGGCAAAGAGTAGAAGCACCTTTAATCATACAAGCTCCTTCTCAGGCTTCACTAGAAGTGGCGTCGCCGGCTTACTCGCAAGTTCGAACGCAGCCCGCCGTTCAAAATACTCATTCTGGCACAGATTACAATACGTCCGAGACTCATAACTCTCCTACTTCTGAGCCTGCAACTCAACCTGCTATACAGCGCATGTCACAGCTAGTCCAGCGGCCAGGCTCTCAATATCTTGCGCCGGGTCAAACGAGACCTACGACACAAGCACAATCGCAACGTTCTGTGTTTCCAGCGATCGCACAACAACACGTCTGCCAATACGCACTGCTGGAACACTCGAAAGCAGCGCCACGAGCTCTATCAAGCGCTAGTCCCCAAACCGTCGCGCAGCAGCTTTCGCGGCGCAATTCACCATGTGCCTCGCCCCAAACCGCATCCCAGGTTCTTCCCACCACTGTCGCGTCTTCAACCACGCAGTATACCGCACAACAACACCCTCAACCGGTCTCGCGGTCTGGTTCGCAATACTCTTCGCCAGATCAAAACCCTGCTCTTTTACAAACAGTCGCATCGTCAGATACTCAGCCCAGGCCGCCGTATACCCGTTTACCGAAATTACAACCCCGAACCCAGCTCACAAATCTTCCACAGATTTCTCGCCCTGCAGCTCAGCGAAACCCCAAACAAGCATCAAAGCCTATCGTTAAGTCCCCTGCGCAACGAGTCTCGCTATACGCAGCACAAGCTACTCCCCAGTTTTCATCTCAGATTACTTCACAGCCCGTCCCTTCTCCAACAGTGAAGACTGCCACATCATCCGCACAGCAGCACTTAGCCCAGAATCCATCTAATCAAAGGGCCCTTTCTACTCAACCAACACCACCTATATCCCATCCCTTACCGGACATAGCACAAAAACCTCATTCTCAGCCTCTTGGTACTCGCGGAAAAATCGCGGCTTACACATTCCAACCCGACGACCCTGCAGATAGGACATCTTTGAGAAGCAGAACGGACATAGTGAGCCCATTGAATGAGGCAGACGCCGCACAGAAAACCGCCTACAATCCCAAGACGATTGCCCGGGATATCCTCATCGCTGCTGGTCGTCATCCCACGGAGGCCCACTTGAATCATCATCTAGATTGTCTGCGCAGCATATTTACTCAAGTCGAAATGAACTCCGACCTCGCTACGTTCCGATGGGATCTAGTGGACCCTAGTGGGCCGTCACGTGAAATGAAAATCAAGACTTCTACTCAAAGCAACCCTCTGCAAACCAGCCAAACAACCGCCCCACATTCCGCAGCGCAAGTCGCGCTGCCCGTCAACAACACTTTCACTCCGCAGCAGTATCCAGCCCAGACGCAACACAATCCACCGCAGCCAACCTTGCAGCAAGTTCAGCCGCCTTCCCCACCTTCACGGCAGGCAGATCCTCAAAATAAACCCCAACCGAAACCGGACGTCCAACCGCAGGTCCAGCTCCAGAGACAGGAGCCGCTGCACCCGCATGATCCCCAGCCGGGTTCGCAGGCACCGAATACGGCGAACTCGATGGAAAAAAAACGTCGTGGACGGCCACCTGGAAGCACAAACAAACCCAAGGTTGTTGTAGCTTCAGTCGCGCCGCCACAGCGTACTTCGTCGTATCCTGTTTTTGCGTGTCGTTGGGGTAACTGCCAGTCAGAGCTTCACAACCTTGAGCTGCTCGAAAAGCATACATTCAAGATCCATGTTTCCTACCAGATTACTTGTGGATGGAAAGGCTGCACATTTACGGGGACACTCCCGGCTGCGGAGCTGATGAATCACGTCAAGAAAGAGCATCTTGATTCTCTTGCGTGGAAGCTGGGCGACGGGCCGGCTGTGCTTACAAGTGGTGAGAAAGCACCATGATTGCTCTTCAAGCACATTAAGCGAATACTTGGATGATTCACGTGAATTATTAACCTCTACCGTTTCATGGAATATAGTGGATCGGGATATCTCAGCGGTGCCATTGACCATTCCGGAATCTTACCAGCCTGGGAACGAGGATACGCTAATCTTCCCTGCCGAGTACAACTCTATCCGCGCGTTTAATAAAGTCCATGGAAATAAATCGCAGCTGGAAAAAGCTCACGAGGTCTTCAAGGCAGTACAACGACTGAAAAACCAGATCGGTGTCGGGCTAGATCCTGGGGGCTGTGAGCTAGCTACCCCTTTGCGCAATCAGAGGGTGAGCAATGACGAAGGTGTCTATGAAGTACGGCCAGCTTCTTGAATAGTTCTTTGCGTTGTACTATACCCTGCATTCTTCTTTCCGCAAGAAATGGTGTCGAGGTGTTATATATTATATGGAAATATCTTCGGATCATTTGATACTTCATTTTGTACATGAACTCACAGGATTGTCGGGGTTATCTAGGCTATGCGCTCAAAGTCCCCTGTTGAATCGACACGACTTCATGAATGTTTGCTTTCAATCAATTGCCGAACAAATAGAATTCCAGATAAATACATAAAGCAAGCCGTCAATTGAACCAAGTTTATCGATCCTTTCCACCGTTCATCGCTGATGAGCCCCCCGCGGTCGCCGTAGCTGGTGTACGAGATTCTGTAGGACCTTTGGAGTTCTTGACTGGAGTCGCGGCGTCTTCGTCCTCTTTCGCGTTGACCTCTAAGAAGTGGTAGAGGACAATCATCATCATTGCGCAGGAGCCGAGAAAGACGGCAAGCCGGTGGAGATCGTTGTCGGTAATCATTCTGAGCTACGTGCTTGTTGTTTTGGGCGGTCTGCTGAGATCGGAGCCTGAAGGAAATGGCTGGGTGTTTGGAACTGATGCTCGTCGCTGTATGCCACGTTGATAGTTAGCCATGGGGATCTGAGAGGGGGAAGACGCGCGCAAAGGTTGCAAATGGATTTTTTACCTGACTGAGCACAAGGGAGCACTGCGGAAACAATCACAATATAAAGGGGATTTGATTGTACCAAAAGGCTTAAGGGTCAATTGTCGTCAACGTCGTGAGACAGTCCGTCCGAATCGGGTAGCACGAGGAGCTGTAGCACAAGGGTATAATTACATAATTAATCCACATTACTCCGGCATCATTTCAACGGCGGGGAGCTCCCTCCGATCACCCCAACTTACTTTGCAACCATCATACCCTTTATCGAATAGCCATCAAGAGTGTCGCCTGAACGTTCCATTGCCGTTGCGCCTGGGCCCATTCAGGACCGTTGTCGTGTCCCTCATCAATCTTGTCTAACCTCAAGGTTAGTCGCATCCAAAGAGGGTCGGAGACTGCTGCAACGGCCCGGTTACAAACCTGGCTGGTGACAAGCCTCCTGAGCAAGCCCGATTTACTCGCCGCTTAATACTGTTGTTCAGGTTTTCAATCCCTTTTCCTCCATCTTTTCTTTTTGAATTGCTGGACACATCGATTAATTGCGGCTGTTGAAGCCTTTTGTTCTTGTGCCATCCCCGCATATCTAATTCGGTTCCGCTTGCCACGAGTAGTTATCACTCTCGTTTATTTCGGTATATAAGAGGGGCGATCGATCGGCCTTAGGCTTATGCCCCCTGCGTATATCACGGTCTCTCTATCGCTACAAAATTCCCTCTAGAGACGTTGAATCAGAGCCACGATGAACGAGCATTATTTGCCTCCAAAGGCTCTGACTCAACAACCGCGGGCCACGGGTCCGTCTCTTCTTGCTTGTCTTCTATGTCGCCATAAGCACCTGAAGTGTGATGGAGCCACGCCTGTGTGTAGCCGTTGTGCCGCCACAGGTGCAGAGTGCCAGTATACCCCGTCGCGGCGAGGATACAAGGGGCCCTCGAAGAAGCGGCGCGCCAATCCTTCCTCACCTGAGCAACTACCAGCCGATCTTGCACCATCTTTTGATCCTAATGTTGGGTTCTACAATGTGCCTGTGGATTGGAATGCTTTGAATCCTTATCCATATGTGCCTTCGGCCACCCTTCCTGCCTCAACCTCTTCGGGAAGTAGTCCCCAGTTCACTGAACAACCTGGGGCTTCGCAGCAAGTGGTTGCCAAGAACGCACCTCTGACCCCTGAATCATCGTCGTCACTTTCCAATGATGGATATCTTGTCGACATTTACTACCAGTTCTTCCACCCTTCGCACCCCATCTTGCCTCCGATCAAGACACTCTATCACAACTGTGTGCCACCTTACCTTGAGCAGGTCATCAAGTTTGTGGGATCTCATTTCACTCCCGCCGCGTCGAGTGAGACTTATCGACCCGGCATCATGAAAACTGTTATGGAGCAGGAAGGAACGTTGGAGAAGATTCAAGCTCTTCTACTGCTCGCAATTGTGCTTCATTCGCGAAACGAACGGGATAAGGCCAAAGATTGCCTTATTACCGCAGTTGACCTGGCCTTTGAGCTTGGTCTTCATACTAGGGATTTCGCTACCACAATGGGCGGCGGTAATCCGCTTAGGGAGGAGTGTCTAAGACGTACATGGTGGGAATTGTTCATCATTGAGGCTATGTTGACAGCACTTGGGCTTCAAAAAAGTCCTCGAACACATCATGTGCCCCTCGAAGTACCACTTCCCTGCGAGGAGCGAATATACCAGGACGGGATAGAGCCCCCGCCGCCACCGACGATCGCGCAGTTTGACGAGCGTGTCTTTGCCGACGAGGAACGGGATTTCTCATCCTATACGTATCGAATCGAAGCGGCGCGTATTCTAGGACGTGTTGTGGCCATTCAAGACCTGGTTGAAGGCCAGCAGGACCAAGTGGAATCGATTGACGCCCGAATCACAAGCTTCTTTCATCACCTTCCAGAATCTAAAGCGGAGCTTTTGCGTCCAGACGGGACCGTTGACGAGATGATGTTCCAGGCGACAATGGTGGTGAACGGCACGGCGATCTACCTCCACTTTCCGCGTTCAGACTTGCTTTCATCCCCAGCCGTTGCGGCCGAAGTCATTTGCGGTCACCACGGGCCATGTTCCGTCCCGGCATTTTCACACCACTCCCATGCAATGAAAGCCCTCAAAGCAGCCAGCGAAATCTCCTCGTTAGCCTCCATCCGCATGCCTGTGGTTAAGCACACGCCGTTCTTCATCTGCTCGCTTGTTATGAGTTCGATTGTGCAACTTGCCGCCTGCTCCGTCAAAGCAGGGCAGATGCCAGATCCCAGCCGCGATCGCTTGGCGCTGACTATCGGGGTGTTCAAAACCCTGGCCAACACTTGGGCAATCTCGCAGTCGATCATGCGGCAGATCAAGGCTGTCGCTCGGGATGTAATGGATATGGGCTTGCGGCCGACGATGGCCATGGATCAGATTGATTTGAATGCGGTTCTTGATAACAATGGCCGGTTTTGGCTCGCAGAGGCTCTTCCGAGGTAGAGCCATGGCCAAGATTCACCTACCTATTTCCATAAAGCATTTGCTTCTTTTCGGTCACTTTTTCATGATACCCGATACATAATAGCAATCAACTCCACCCAGAAATCTTCTGTTTCTGCACATTGGCCAACGGTGCGCACAAGTTTATCACATTGGACAGAGCAGGCCTGAAGCCCACATAGACGGACGACAGGTTCTACCTTTCAAGTTTGTTCGAAGTGGAGACAGTGCCCTCTCCGCACCTCGAAGACGCTTGAAAACTCCAAATGCGTCTACCTAGCGCGAATAATGCAATGGTTTTCTGTTAACCCAATCGAAACGAGAGGCGGAGCCCCGATCAATGCACCTGGACTGCATCCATCCGAGTTTATCCACCACTGCCCGGTCGAGGGGTGCATCCACCTGAGTGCGTTGTACGGTGTATCACAAAGCGTCAAGAGGCTAGGAAGAGGATTACTCTGTATTTTTGGAGCTGAAAACTGACATTGGATGCAATTGACTGCTCGATTGGTTATGGTGCCGCTGATGGTCTTGGATGGGCCGCTTATGCAGAGGTACTTGGCTCTGTTCGCCCAGTGCCCGGTCGAATTGGTACGCTAGGTGACGCGTGGTTATATCAGCATGTACCTTTGGCTAGCTCCATAACCGTTGAGGCTAGGATCGATTGGATCTCCGGCCATCCCTAAGCCCGACCCCGCATTCAGTCCGGGGATCCCGCCGTTTCCCCACCATTCCGAACACCGTTGATTCAGTGAGCAAGGCTAGACTTTCTTGGTTGGAAAGGCCTGATTCATTCATGAGCGTGTCCAGATGTAAATGTGCTCTGCGCATGGGGATTGTTTGGGAATTGTCCGGGAATTGTCTGTCTGTCTATGAGTGCTGCTGTTCCTGTTACTTGGCCGTAATATATAGAAGAGTTCCACCTGGCTTCTGGTTAATATATGTGACACTGACTGGGGAAAGCTGTCTAGCTGTCTTATCTGTGGGGTTCCGTCGTTTTACCCCCTGCTCGAGAGGTAAAAATAACACTGCAATAAGCATAACCCCGCAAGCAGGATTTAGCCTACCGGCATTTCTCCACCTGTGGAGCGCGAGACAGACGTACTTCGTCCATAGGACGGTAGACTCGAGATGGATAACTGACTTCAGTGCAGTCTTTCAATTCCTCTGGGAGAATGGCACTCTTGTTTAGCTGATTCTGATGCCCTCATTCGGTACGGAATTGTCTCCAGTCTTCTGTACTGAGAGGAAGAGAGGGTAGCCTCATATCATATACATTATATACGGATCTGCGTCCTAACAACGATAGCCTAGCCTATTCTGCTCGTTGTCTATTCACGCTCTACATTGTCAACAGATCACAGACGCATCTGCATCAAGCGGAGACAGATACTCTCTTGGCTCAGAATTGGAGACTTAACAGGAGTGAGGAGGTATATCTCCAAATGTCTTTCAGCGTCTTACATGGAATGAAATCCGCCTCTCACCAATCTCCTGGACTTATCACTCCGTATCAAGTTTGTCTCCGCATAATCCATGCCCGATTGCCATAACATCGCTGCTAAGACAGCGGCAGGGGAGCTTTTCCCGAATTTTCCGGCGCAAGGCAAGCTGTATGGACCTAGGTCTAGATGAGCCGGCTCCAGCTGGTTTAGGGCTGTGCAGAGAGCTCTCCGCTTCATCACGCTTCGTCTGTTCTTCCCCGCGCGTGGGGTTAGATGTGATTGGGGTCAGTGAAGAGAGGGAGTGACGGATAGAAGAGCAAGCGGGGGAAGACGATGTCCATTCCAGGTCTATAAAGACCCAGCAAACCCCCGGCTGCAGGGTGATTTCACTCTTCCATCTCTAAAGATCAGGTCTCCTGACCAAGAGATACATTGATCTTTCTGATCCTGGGTAATAGCAACAATGACTATCCCCGAAGAGGTCGATATCATCATCTGCGGCGGAGGCAGCTCGGGATGCGTCCCTGCCGGCCGTCTCGCCAACCTCGACCATAACCTGTCCGTGCTATTGATTGAGGCTGGCGAGAGTAATTTGAACAATCCATGGTAGGAGTGCTCTCCATTCGAGGCTCCGTGTGAAGATGAGGTCATTACTGACAAGCCCAGGGTCTACCGTCCCGGTATCTACCCCGTCAACATGAAGCTCGACTCCAAGACGGCCTCGTTCTACTACTCTCGGCCATCTGAGCATCTGGACGGGCGTCAGGCTGTTGTTCCCTGCGCAAACATCTTGGGTGGTGGTAGCTCCATTAACTTCATGGTATTACCAGCCCATATTGCGCTAATCGACAGTGCCCTTGCTAACGTATCAGATGTACACCCGAGCTTCAGCTTCCGACTACGACGACTTCCAGGCCAAGGGCTGGACGACCGAGGAGCTGCTGCCTCTGATGAAGAAGCATGAGACCTACCAGCGGGCTTGTAATAACCCAGAGATCCATGGCTTTGAGGGACCCATCAAGGTTTCATTCGGCAACTATACCTACCCGATAGCGCAGGATTTCCTGCGTGCCGCTGAGTCCCAGGGCATTCCTGTTACTGACGACCTCCAGGATCTGAAGACTGGGTATGTAGACTCATTACAGGTGCCGAACCATACTGATAGTATGATAGCCATGGAGCGGAGCACTGGCTGAAGTGGATCAACCGCGATACCGGTACGTCTGGTGTTAATTCCAATTTACCCTTTATTATATTAACACCAACCAGGAAGACGCAGCGATGCAGCCCACGCCTATGTGCACAGCACGCGTGCCAAATACTCCAACTTGCATTTGCAATGCAACACCAAAGTCGACAAGGTCATCATCGAAGACGGCCGTGCCGTCGGAGTCGTCACCGTTCCAACCAAGCCCCTCGACGGCAAAGAGCCACCGCGTCGCATCTTCCGAGCCCGCAAGCAGATTATCGTCAGCGGCGGTACCCTTTCTTCACCCTTGATCCTGCAACGATCTGGAATTGGTGACTCGGAGAAGCTCCGCCGCGCGGGAGTCAAGCCCATCGTGCACCTACCTGGCGTTGGCCGCAACTTCCAGGACCACTACCTTACGTTCTCAACATACAGAGCCAAGCCAGATGTTGAGACCTTTGATGACTTCCTCCGCGGAGACCCGAAGGTCCAGAAGAGGGTGTTCCAGGAGTGGAACATCAAGGGAACCGGACCGTTGTCCACGAACGGTATCGAGGCTGGTGTGAAGATTCGACCAACTCAGAAAGAGCTCGAGGAGTTTAAAAAATGGCCGACCCCTGATTTTGTCGATGGCTGGGAGACATACTTTAAGAATAAGCCGGATAAGCCTGTTATGCACTACTCTGTTATTTCTGGGTACGCAGCCCTCCTTGAAGTTCCATCCTCATATTCCCTGCACTGCTAACAACGCACTCTGAAACAGCTGGTTCGGCGACCACATGCTCATGCCCCCCGGCAAGTTTTTCACTATGTTCCATTTCCTCGAGTATCCCTTCTCCCGGGGCAGCACACACATCACAAGCCCAGACCCCTACGCGGCCCCGGACTTCGACGCCGGCTTCATGAACGACAAGCGCGACATGGCCGCCATGGTCTGGGGGTACATCAAGTCGCGTGAGACAGCACGGCGCATGTCCTCGTACGCCGGCGAGGTTACAAGCATGCACCCCCATTTTGCGTACGATTCAAAGGCGCGCGCGGAGGACATGGATCTCGCGACGACGAAGGCATATGCGGGACCGAATCATCTTTCCGCGGGCATTCAGCACGGTACGCTTTATCTCCTCTATTCTCTTTTTATTTCCATCTCTCGGAGTACGTAGGTACGCTAACGAATGCATCACCGCGCAGGCTCCTGGTCTCACCCACTAACCCCCGGTAAACAACCCAGCCCAACAACCCTCAGCTCCAACCGATTCGAGGCCCGCAGCGAACTCGAGTACTCTAAGGAAGACATTGCACATATCGAGAAATGGGGTACGCAATCATCCATTATTCCTTCTATCCCTCATACTAATACTGACATCCCGTTTGTCTAGTTCAACGCCACGTCGAGACAACCTGGCACTCTCTGGGCACATGCAGCATGGCCCCGCGCGAGGGAAACAACATTGCGCCCCACGGCGGCGTCGTCGATGAGCGGCTGAACGTGCATGGCGTTAAGGGACTGAAGGTCTGCGACTTGTCCATCTGCCCCGATAACGTGGGCTGCAACACATTTAGCACGGCGCTGCTTATTGGAGAGAAATGCGCTGTCCTCACGGCTGAGGATCTAGGGTATAGTGGGGATGCGCTGAAGATGGAGGTTCCGGAGTACCATGCTCCTGGAGAGTTTTTGAATCTTGCTAGGTTGTAGGGTCTTCGAGTGACCTTGATCATTGCCCGGGTGCGGCGGGAGTGCATTGCCATATGTAGCTAGCAGGGCTAGTTAGGTATTTAAGTAGGTGGTAGCTTGTCAGATAGGTTGGGTATATTGTTATATGCATGTCAATACTCCGTATCATGACTTGTTGAATGTGTATATGATGTGAACAAATTAGTTTCCAAGGCAAGGTTAGAGCTTGTCTGAACCGGTGAGTGTTATAGAATTGAGTCGGCCCTAGAGAATGAATTCGTAGCTCTCATTAAAGTACAGCGTATTATCTCGTGTAGCCGCGATCAGCCTAGCAAGCAGTGCACAAACAGGAATTGTAGTTAGACAGCCGCCCAATGTATGCACAATTGTAAAGAACAATGTTTGAGGCAGGGAATAGATAGTAAATGTTTCCCCTGCGTAATTGAACAAAAAAGAGGGTGGGGAAGGGAAAGGCAATGCGTTATACATCATCGTACTCATTCATATCCGAACCGTTTCCAGCCAGCGTCGGCTCCGCTGTTCGAGTGCCATCACTCGTCTTACTCTTCCTTGATCCTGGAGCTTTCTTCTTCTCTGCTCGCCGCTTGTCTCGTTGGCTGGTGCGCTGCTCGTCCAGCCGACTCTGGTTGCGGCTAGACCGGAGGTCTTTAACTTCTTTAATTACCTCGCGGAACCCTTCTTCAATGTTATTCATTCGGGCCAGAACGAGCTTGCTGAGACGATCCTGGTCTCTGTTGGGGCTATCTCTGCGTCGAATGCCGCCTGTTGCATATGCCATTTGGGTGGTGAAGCTCGATGGAACGCCCCCGACGAACCCGTTGGCAATTGCCTTACCGTCTCCCAGGTCTGAGCCCAGACCGGCGAGCGCGGATGCTTCGTGATGCCATGAGCTGTGGCCGAGATCGGGTCCGAGGATGTTCCCCATGTTAGGTACAGACATTGGGTTCGACCTGAATATATTCGAGTTGAGGGTTCTGCCGGCATCCAAGCTGTGTCTTCTTTCTAGTGTATTTCGATTGGTCGAGGCCACGGAAATTGAGTGGCTTGGTATGATTCTAGGTCGAACTGAAGGTGATGCCGGATCGGTTTCGTCGTCGTGACTTGAGGATACTGGGTTATAGAGAATTGTAGTTCCAGATGGATGTCGTGAGTGGTGACGGGAGAATCGGTTCGGACTGTTCTTGCGAGACCTGCGTTTAGCCGTAGATGGACGAGAGCTGTAAAATTTCGGCGTGGTTTTTCCAGTTTTTCCCTGAACCAGACCACCACTCTGCCCGCGGCTAGACTCGTCATCGGAATCTTTGGAGTTTGACCTTTGCTCAGTCGAAGAGTTGTCGTCGCTGGTAAGCTCATTATCGCCTTCAATATCTGTATGATGCGAGAACCGCCGTGCTCTGTCAGGTAGCAGGTTTCTCCCGTTACGCGGCGTGACAGGAGAGGAGATGGCCTGCGGTATATGATCGTCGAGGTTTGAGGCAATCGACTCTGTAAAGTCACGAAGACTGCGGGTTTGTCTCCGTCGAAAAGGAAAACGCCCTTTAGGCATTCGTTCCAGTCGGTCGACTTCATCGGAGTCCTGCTCATCAGGCGGGTTGACTGGCCCGGAACCCATGCCTTGCATCCACTCGTTGACAAGGTTACTCTTTCTTTGAATGGCTCTTGCAGGGCTGCGGCTGGATCTTCCGCCAAACGGTTGCCGAAACACCTCAGCGAGGGCCCGATCTTGCTGGAACGTGGCCACAGATGGTTCTCGAATCAGTCGTGAGACCCGCGTACTCAAAGCTCTAAATCTATGACGGCTATGGTCCCCTGTTGTAAATTGTACGGGGCGATCGATAAGGTCAGTGGCTTCAATCATTTGTGGGCTCAAGATCATCTTCTCGTATGCGCAGATGGTGAACAGTATAGGCATATGGGTGATCTTAATGATAGTGCGATTAAGCCGCACATATTGTCTGAACGGGATCATCCATCGGAGCGGGGTGATCAGCCAAGCGAAAATATTCGTTGGCGCCACATAGGAGAAAAGAGCGTCGGATTTGACCATTGAGATTGTGTTAACAGCAAACAAGAACTGGTGTTCCTGGTTGGCATTCTGCACAATCCTCATAAATGAATTCGTAAGAACTGTGATCAAAATCGTCATGATCACGAAATGACAGATGAATAAGAACATGGTCAGAATCACGCGCCCGAGGAAGCCATATTCGTCCCAAAGCGTCCAGGCAGCCGGGGTAAAGCCCATCACCATCTGGAAGAGGGCGTATGCGACGGACGCTGGAGTTTCATCCTGGCCAATACTAAGACAGGCCACTAGAAACCCACTGCACGCAATAACGATCAGAACAAAAACTGCCACCAAATCAGAAGCCATTATTCGGAATGCTATAAGCAATTGAGAGAAATAGCGATAGTGATCAAGCACCGAAAATAGTCGCGGGAACAGGAGGACTGCATTTGCAGCCAGAATATCATACGCCCTTTCCGCAACTTCCTGCTTAGGAGCGTATGGCACAACAGCGCCATACAGCCGCATGCAGTAGAAGCAGAATAGAAGAACCAGGATTCCAATGTCAAATATGTTCCAGAAACTCATGAGGTAGAGGCTGAAGCCCTGCTCATTGAAATTGATCAGCTCGTCCAGCATAAATCCGGCGCTCCAGAACCAGAACAAAACTTCCAACAAAGTGATTCCTATGCTCCGTTCTTGTAATACGGCGAGGAATAGACCAAGAAGAACGGCAAAGGAACAAGTCGATAGAAACTGCCTGTAGCGAGGGACCCTTAGACGGGAGAGCTTAAACGGCGAGGCATCACGCGGATTGTAAAGCGTCACAGACCGGCGTAGACTTGATGCACCGGAGCCGAGATTTTTATCTGAGAACCTATTGCCGCTAGAAGTGGCACCATAGGGTACCGGTCCTTGTTCAAAGCGAGCCTGTGTGGATGCACGGTGAAGACTGTCTGCAGCCGAGTGAAAAACGATCGTGCCAGCCCAGATCGCCTCCAACTGCTTGATAACCAGAGGATGTGCCAGGAAGCGTTTCGCCTGGGCACGGATAGCTACCTCAAGACATGAAATTCGGGCAGCACCAGGACGTGATTTACTTCCGCCCGCGGAAGGCCATCTGTCGCCGTCCGCCTTCTGACCCTGGAGAGGGTAAAAGTCGTAGGATAGTGCATCAATTAGTTCGCGCGTAGTGTAGTCCCTGAGCAATTTGATCGCGAGAAGCTCGCTCACCATCGCTCGAGTTTGGTTGGTTCCGCTATTCCCCGGATTCAAGTGAACTTCCCGGTCGAATTGTAGACAGTTGGTCATCAGTGCATATAGCGTAGCCCTCGAAAAATGGACTTCTTTTATTTTCTGCAGGATTGGCTTCACCAAGAACTGCGAGATTTGAGGAGACCGCAATTGCTCCCAAGTCAGATTGACATCGCACCGCGAAATGATCAAGGACCGAATCGAACGTGTGATATCAAAGACGGGCAGAATGTCTAGATCGGGATCTAATTAAGAAGATAAATCTAGAAGCAATGGCAACATCAAGTACTTACCTAGGTGAGGCGCGGAGAATATGGGAAGTAGAGGCGTGGACTCGATGGGCGCAGCCTCGTCTTCCTCGTCGGCATCCTCATCTTCAACACTCTCCTCTTCAGCATTTTCAAGGCCAGCTCGGTGTTCACGTATTCCATTGTATCCCTCGTTTTCGTTCAGCAATGGCCATCGCGACTCGTCGGCGGCGTATCGCGACGCGAACTGTGAGCTTTGCGCGTACTCTCGTCGCTTTTTGGGACGAAGAAGAGAAGCGAGCATGGTTTAGTCTCCCCCGATGGACAAGCGGCGAGGCTAAGTCGAGAATCGTCAACGCATGGTCGAGGAATCGGCGGGGTTGTACGTCGTGGGCGAATTCGACAGAGAGCTCGTTAAAATTTGGGGAAAATAGGACAATCGTCGGATTTGAGCCGGGCCTGCTGATGATTGCCTGTTGAATAACGCACCGCAGGCGGCGCAGCTGGAATCAAGAAGGAGGAGGGGGCAAATCCCAAAAAGTTCGCAAGATGCAGCTGCAGGGCCGCTGAATTTCCTAGTTTGTGGCGGAATGACGCACGGGCATCATCTGAGTATTTGTACATGACGCTAAGATGGCCGCTTCGTTATTTCAACCGGAGCCGCCCAATGCGCGCTGAAACTAATAATTCTGCTGATGGGCTCTTTCTATTATAGAAAATGGTATAGATAAAACCTGGGGTATTCAACTGTCGAGATCTTGCCAACTGATCTCTTAAAGCTACTATACAGTAGTGAATTTGGTGTTTTCCCCTGTTAACCTGTCCTTTGTTTACTCTGAAACTTGGATATATATATTTGGACACCAAATCTCGGCAACGATAAGAGATTCCAATGGTCTGCTGCCGCTTTCCCGTTGTCCAGGCACAAAATATATAGAAAAATATATATGTGGAAAAATATTTAATATTTATTCAAGGAATACATGGAATATAAATTATCGTAGACGAACTAAATCGATGAAAATTTTATATACTGCACCTTTCGTCAGATTGTCCAGTATTCATCACTACCCTGTACATAGAGATCCGGTGTGCTGGGAGAGTCTAGGCCAGACCGAGCGGAATGCAAGCCAGAATCCCACGCCAAGACCAGAAACCAACCAGCACGCGGGCTTGCGGGCGGATCGTGCAGTTGGAGGCCTGTCTTCAAGGTGTTTCTCACCGCCTGCTAATCCGGGTAAAAGCCATGTAATTGGTCGGGTAAGCTTGCCTGAATCCGAGTTGCAAAATTGGACCTCAACCTTTGTCCACGATCCACGCCTTTCCCACTCCGTCTGAGACGTGGTCTGACCATTTTCCGACCTCGGAGCTTGGAAGACAGCTTGGAAGACATCTTGAAAACGAAGAGGAAAGTCTCAGCAGATTGTCAAATGTATATTGACAACTTAAGAACTGTGTAGTAACTGTGTAGTGTAGTTCTATGCGTACTACGAGACTGACGGTGAAGGCTGTGTTGAGCACCCAAAAGACCGGCAAGCCATGACGCATCACCTTTTAATAGAAGCTTGACTGGCCCTAAAAGCCCTCATCAAGAGGCAAAATTATGTAATTTCGTTCACAACAGGGCCCAGAAATCGGAGAAGAGTTTTCCACACGCGGCCAAACTCACCAGAGTCGGTGAATTAATCGTCCAATTGGAGAGCTCCGTTCGCCCGCATCCTCAAATTTTTTTATTCTGCCATTCCAACATTTCTCGCTCGTCTGAGTCCCCCTCTCTTCTTCCTATATTCCTCCCCGTGCTGAAGCAGCAAACAAAAACCCCCTCTTTTGTCCTCCATTGTCGCTCAAGGAGAGTTTTGGAGGCTGCTGATGCTACGGTAGAGTGAGTACCTACCAAACTGTCCTCGAGAGGACCAATTTTCCCCTCATAACCGCACCGCACACGACTATCGAGAATATGCCTGAGACCGTCGGCCACGAGGAGCCGGCTCTTCCTTCGAGCCCTCAGGCTGGAGGAGCCGTTGCCTACAACGCGATCAGCAAGGAATTGCAACCGCTTCCCCCAACGGAGACTGCCAATGGCGGCATTATTCCTCCTGCATCTTCAAGAATCGAAGGCAGCTCAGGGCGACTGTGTGCGCTCGAGCTTGAGGATGGTACAGTCTACCAGGGCTACAACTTTGGTGCTGAGAAGAGTGTGGCAGGAGAACTGGTTTTCCAGACCGGTATGGTGGGATACCCAGAGTCCATCACGGATCCCTCCTACCGTGGCCAGATCCTTGTCATCACCTTCCCTCTTGTCGGCAACTATGGTGTTCCCTCGCGGGAGATCATGGATGAGCTGCTGAAGACATTACCGAAGCACTTCGAGTCGACCGAGATTCACATTGCAGCTCTGGTCGTTGCGACATATGCCGGAGAGAACTACTCTCACTTCCTTGCCGAGTCATCACTGGGCCAGTGGCTCAAGGAGCAAGGTGTTCCGGCCATTCACGGGCTCGACACCCGTGCCCTCACCAAGCGGATCCGCCAGAAAGGTAGCATGCTTGGTCGCTTGCTGCTCCACAAGGCCGATATTGCCGAAAGCGATGCAGCTCTGGCCCAGGATACTTGGAAATCATCCTTTGAACAGATTGACTGGGTCGATCCCAACACTAAGAACCTCGTCAGCGAGGGTGAGTTGCCTTCTATACCTGCTTGCTGATAATTTCTGACATGTCCTTGCTAGTTTCTATTCGGGAGCCCAAACTCTTTTCCCCTCCTGAGAACGTTGCTTTGAAGCACCCTTCTGGCCGCCCTATTCGTGTTCTTTGTCTGGATGTCGGTCTGAAGTTCAACCAGCTGCGTTGCTTGCTCGCTCGCGGCGTCGAGGTTCTCGTCGTTCCTTGGGACTATGATTTCCCCACACTAGCTGGCAAGGACTACGATGGTCTTTTCGTTTCGAACGGTCCCGGTGACCCTGCCACCATGACTACAACAGTCAACAACCTGGCGAAGACTATGCAGGAGGCGAGGACTCCTATCTTTGGTATCTGTCTTGGACATCAATTGATCGCTCGCTCTGTTGGCGCTCAGACGTTGAAGATGAAGTTCGGTAACCGTGGTCACAACATCCCTTGCACGAGCTTGGTGACTGGAAAGTGTCACATTACCTCTCAGAATCACGGTTATGCCGTCGATTCTTCCACCCTTCCAAGTGACTGGCAAGAGCTCTTCGTCAACGCGAACGATGGCAGCAATGAGGGTATCAGGCACGTCAGCCGACCTTACTTCAGTGTCCAATTCCACCCTGAAAGCACACCCGGTCCCAGGGATACTGAGTACCTCTTTGACGTTTTCATCAACGCTATCAAGGACACCATCGCTTCGCCAGAGGCTCTTCAGAAGCCTGTCAACTTCCCAGGCGGCACCGTGGCCGAAAATATCAAGGCCTCTCCCCGTGTCTCAGTCAAGAAGGTTCTTATTCTGGGAAGTGGTGGTTTGAGCATTGGTCAAGCCGGTGAATTCGATTACTCTGGAAGTCAGGCCATCAAGGCTCTGAAGGAGGAAGGTATCTACACCATTCTGATCAACCCTAACATCGCTACCATCCAGACATCCAAGGGTTTGGCGGACAAGGTCTATTTCCTGCCCGTCAATGCCGATTTCGTGCGCAAGGTCATCAAACACGAAAGGCCCGACGCCATCTACGTTACCTTTGGTGGTCAGACTGCCCTTCAGGTCGGTATCCAGCTCAAGGATGAATTTGAGTCGCTCGGTGTCAAGGTGCTTGGTACGCCAATTGACACTATCATCACCACCGAAGATCGTGAGCTCTTCGCGCGTAGCATGGACTCTATCGGCGAAAAGTGCGCCAAGTCAGCCTCTGCGTCCAGTTTGGAGGAGGCTCTACAAGTAGTCGAATCCATTGGTTTCCCCGTTATCGTCCGAGCTGCATACGCACTTGGTGGTCTTGGAAGTGGTTTCGCTGATAACATGGATGAACTGAAAGACCTGTGTGCCAAGGCTTTCGCTGCCAGCCCCCAAGTCTTGATCGAGAGGAGTATGAAGGGCTGGAAGGAAATTGAATACGAGGTCGTCCGTGATGCCAGGGACAACTGTATCACTGTCTGTAACATGGAGAATTTTGACCCGCTCGGTATTCATACCGGTGACTCCATCGTTGTCGCCCCATCTCAGACCCTATCTGACGAGGACTACAATATGCTGCGCACAACGGCCGTTAACGTCATCCGTCATCTTGGTGTTGTCGGAGAGTGCAATATTCAATACGCCCTCAACCCCTACTCAAAGGAATACTGCATTATCGAGGTCAATGCTCGTCTCTCTCGATCATCCGCCCTCGCTTCCAAGGCTACCGGATACCCTCTTGCCTTCATTGCCGCTAAGCTTGGATTGAACATCCCGCTCAATGAAATCAAGAACTCTGTCACCAAGGTCACCTGTGCCTGCTTCGAACCCTCCCTCGATTACTGTGTTGTGAAGATCCCTCGCTGGGATTTGAAGAAGTTTACTCGTGTGTCTACACAGCTCGGTTCCTCCATGAAGAGTGTTGGTGAGGTTATGGCCATTGGCAGAACTTTCGAAGAAGCAATCCAGAAAGCCATTCGGTCTGTGGACTTTCACAACCTTGGATTCAACGAAACCAACGCTCTTATGTCTATCAAGACTGAGTTGCAAACTCCTTCCGACCAGCGTCTTTTCGCCATTGCAAACGCTATGGCCGCTGGCTACAGCGTCGATGACATCTGGAAACTCACCAACATTGACAAGTGGTTCCTCACTAGACTCAAGGGTCTTAGTGACTTTGGCAAGCTCATGACCAATTATAATGCTAGCACCGTAACGGCACCTCTTCTTCGTCAGGCTAAGCAGCTTGGTTTCTCTGACCGGCAACTCGCAAAGTTCTTGAGCTCCAACGAGCTGGCTATCAGACGGTTGCGTGTGGAGGCTGGCATCGTTCCCATCGTCAAGCAGATCGATACAGTCGCTGCCGAGTTCCCTTCGGTGACCAATTATCTGTATCTCACTTACAACGCTTCCGAACATGATGTTAAGTTTGACGACAACGGTATCATGGTTCTGGGTTCTGGTGTCTACCGTATCGGTTCTTCAGTTGAGTTCGATTGGTGCTCTGTGAGGACAATTCGTACTCTCCGTGAGCAGGGCCACAAGACCGTCATGGTTAACTACAACCCTGAGACTGTTAGTACCGACTACGACGAGGCTGATCGCTTGTATTTCGAGAATATCAATTTGGAAACGGTGCTCGATATTTACCAGCTAGAGTCCTCTAGCGGTGTGATCATGTCCATGGGTGGTCAGACTCCTAACAATATCGCTCTTCCCTTGCACCGCCTCAATGTTCGCATTCTTGGTACTTCGCCTGAAATGATTGACGGAGCCGAGAACCGTTACAAGTTCTCCCGCATGCTTGACCGTATTGGCGTCGACCAACCTGCTTGGAAGGAGCTCACCAGCATTGAGGAGGCCCGTGAGTTCTGTGACAAGGTCGGCTACCCCGTGCTTGTTCGGCCTTCGTATGTGTTGTCAGGTGCGGCCATGAACACTGTCTACTCTGAGCATGATCTTGCCAGCTATCTTAACCAAGCTGCGGACGTCTCTCGTGAACATCCTGTTGTTATCACCAAGTATATTGAGAATGCCAAGGAGATCGAGATGGATGCAGTCGCTCGTAATGGTGTCTTGGTTGGCCATTTCATCTCCGAGCACGTGGAAAACGCCGGTGTCCATTCTGGTGACGCGACTCTGATCCTGCCACCCCAGGACTTGGACCCTGAGACCGTTCGACGAATTGAAGAAGCCACCCGCAAGATTGGAAACGCTCTGAACGTGACTGGACCCTTCAACATTCAATTCATTGCCAAGGACAATGACATTAAGGTCATCGAGTGCAATGTCCGAGCCTCTCGTTCTTTCCCGTTCGTGTCCAAGGTTATGGGGGTCGACCTTATCCAGATGGCGACTAAGGCAATGATTGGTGCTCCTTTCGCTGAGTATCCTCCGGTCACCATTCCCAAGGACTACGTCGGTGTGAAGGTTCCACAATTCTCATTCTCTCGACTTGCTGGAGCCGACCCTGTCTTAGGTGTGGAGATGGCGTCCACCGGAGAGGTTGCTTCGTTCGGTCGTGACAAGTACGAGGCCTACCTGAAGGCACTCCTGTCCACTGGATTCAAGCTTCCGAAGCGCAACATCCTGCTCTCTATTGGTTCCTACAAGGAAAAGATGGAGATGCTGCCCTCAATCATCAAGCTGCGCGATGTTGGTTTCGAGCTGTTCGCAACCTCTGGTACTGCGGATTTCCTGAAGGAGAACGGTGTTCCGGTGAAATACTTGGAGATTCTGCCTGGCGAGGATGAGGATATCAAGTCCGAGTATTCCCTCACTCAGCATCTGGCAAACAATCTCATTGATCTCTATATCAACTTGCCGTCAAGCAACCGGTTCCGACGACCCGCCAACTACATGAGCAAGGGTTACCGCACCCGTCGTATGGCTGTAGACTACCAGACGCCATTGGTGACCAATGTCAAGAACGCGAAGATTTTGATTGAAGCTATCGCTCGCCACTACGCACTTAATGTGCAGACTATCGACTATCAGACCAGCCACAGGTCGATCATCCTCCCTGGTCTAATCAACGTTGGCGCTTTCGTCCCTGGTCTCGGAAGTGCGGACTCCAAGGATTTTGAGGCTGTGACGAAGGCTTCCATTGCAGCTGGTTTCAGCATGATTCGAGTGATGCCCGTTGGCGTCGACTCCTCCATCACGGATGCTCGCACCCTGAAGCTTGTCCAGCAGAACGCCGGCAAGACCTCTTTCTGCGATTACAACTTCTCGGTTGTCGCAACTTCGTCCAACTCTGCTGAGGTTGGACAGTTGATTGGCGAGGTTGGCTCTTTGTTCATCCCCTTCAACCACCTTTCTGGAAACATCAGCAAGGTTGCCGCCGTTACCAGCCACTTTGGCGCATGGCCTTCGAGCAAGCCTATCATCACAGATGCTAAGTCGACGGATCTCGCGTCGGTCTTGCTTCTGGCAAGCCTCCACAGCCGCAATATCCACGTTATGAGCGTCACGTCTAAGGAGGATATCGGGCTGATCGCTCTTAGCAAGGAGAAGGGCCTCAAGGTTACTTGTGATGTTTCCATCTACTGCCTCTTCCTGTCTCGGGATGATTACCCTGAGGCTGCATTCTTGCCGACGGCGGAAGATCAGAAGGCTTTATGGGAGCACCTCAGCACTATCGATATCTTCTCAATTGGCAGCATTCCTTACCAGCTTGCTGGCGAGAAGGGATCTCCGGCCGCCGGTATCGCTGAGGCTCTGCCTCTGCTGTTCACTGCTGTCTCCGAAGGCCGCCTGACTGTTGAGGACATCATTGCTCGTCTGTACGAGAACCCCAAGAGAATATTTGAGCTGCACGACCAGTCGGACAGCTCGGTTGAGGTCGAGATAGATCGTCCTTACTCGTTCCAGAGCGCGCAGGCCTGGTCGCCGTTCAATGGCAAGAGCGTCAAGGGCCTTGTCCAGCGTGTCATCTTCCAAGGGAAGACGTCTTGCCTTGACAGCGGAATCACTCCTGATGCTCCCAAGGGTTCGGATATGTCTGGCCACAGGATTGTGCCTGCATCTCCATCCCTCAAGGCGATGTCTCCACGGGTTGACGGTGCTCTAGACCGTAGGCAGTCCATCTCCATTGCAGGCACTCCTGCACGGTTGGGACGCAAGCCTGTGGATCACTTCCCTGCCGCCACTGGAACCGAACTTGGTCCGCCCCTGTACACCCCTGTGCCTCGGGCCTCTTCGCCGTTGCTACAGATGCTTTCTCGGTCCCCCTTCAAGCAAAAGCACGTGCTCTCTGTCAACCAATTCAACAGAGCCGACCTTCACCTGCTTTTCACCGTGGCACAAGAAATGCGACTCGGAGTTCAGCGCGAGGGCGTCCTGGACATCCTGAAGGGTCGTCTCCTGTGCACTCTCTTCTACGAGCCTTCCACCAGGACTTCCGCCTCGTTTGACGCTGCGATGCAGAGACTTGGAGGACGCACGATCGCCATTTCAACTGAGCACTCATCCACCAAGAAGGGCGAGACTCTGCAGGACACTCTCCGCACGCTCGGCTGCTACGGAGATGCCGTTGTTTTGCGCCACCCAGAGCCCAGCAGCACCGAGGTTGCTGCGAAGTTCTCTCCCGTTCCTGTCATTAACGGCGGAAACGGCAGTGTAGAGCACCCAACTCAGGCGTTCCTTGACCTTTTCACCATCCGTGAGGAACTTGGAACTGTTGGCGGTCTGACCATCACCTTCACCGGCGACTTGAAGTACGGCCGGCCTGTCCACTCGCTCATCAAGCTGCTCCAGTTCTACGATGTCCGCGTTCAACTCGTTGCGCCCAAGGATCTGTCCCTGCCTGCGGACATCCGCCAGCAACTGCTCGCAACCGGACAGCTGCTCACGGAGTCTGAGGAGCTGACTCCTGAAATCGTCGCTCGCTCTGACGTTCTGTACTCCACCCGTGTGCAGAAGGAGCGCTTCGCCGACCTACAGCAGTACGAGCGCCTCAAGAACAGCTTCATCATCGACAACGCTCTCCTCAAGCACGCCAAGAGCCAAATGGTCGTGATGCACCCTCTGCCCAGGAACGCCGAAGTCTCCGAAGAGGTTGACTTCGACCAGCGGGCAGCCTACTTCCGACAGGTGAGTTTCCAATCCCGTGGCCCTAGTGAGGTCGACATGCTAATGTGGGTGCAGATGAGATACGGTCTTTACTGCCGGATGGCCTTGCTTGCACTGATCATGGCGCCTTAGACACATGCCTTGGGCGACTCTTATCTATGTTTCTATAGATTCAGCGAGCAATTCCTGTTTTCTCCGCGGCGACGACTGTATTTGTTATGATTTTTTTGCTTGGTCGATGCTATGTCCAAAAGTTATGCAGAGTTATATACCTTGTAGCACTGGCGAGGCAGATATAAGCCCGTCAGGTAGATTAGATGAATCTCCCTTTATGAACTCGATGACTCCCGTCATGTTTATGGTTATGTTATGTGTGATGTATATGTGGTATCTGTATTTTGTGTCATGTGTGGTTTATGTGTGGCGTATGTATGGTGTTGTGTGTTGTGTGTGGTTTGGGTGTTTTGTCTTTGTTTCGTGTCTCTTCTTTTTCTTTTTCTTTTTTTTTTTCCTTTTCCTTTCCTTTTCTTTTTCTTTGTTTTCTCTCTAATTTTTCTCTATGTGGTTTGCATTTGAGCGTCGGGATATCTGGGGTTGGGATTATTGGGACTGAATTTGGGTCGGGATCTTGCACTGGGACATGGACTGCTTTTGGTGTTGAAGGCATTTGGCGGTGCATGGGATAGACTGGGTTTGGGTTGAACTGGTCAACAAGGAACACTAATTGTACAATATTCTCTCAATATTCTCTTCTTGAAGAATGACTTAACTCATGCATAATCATGCTCGTCCCCATAAATAAAAGGAATGAGGAAGTAGGGAGGTGGATTGACTTGTGTGCGGTGGCTGATGCTGAATACTGGCTGTGCTTATCGTGAACAGACTCTCCAGCTCCTATCTACCTTCATTGTCCCGTTGAACTTCGCCTACGGTGCTTTCCAGCGATTCTGTCTCATCTTATTAAAATAAGCTCGCTATCTGCTAAGGTGACTCTACTTCTGAATGGAAAATGATCCCAACATTTTCGCGCGGCGGGGCAACGACTTTAACCGCGCCGTCGAACGAGATATGGTCTGAGATCTTGCTTTATGCTGAATTTCTTCTGATTAACTTGAGTACCCAAAATAGTGACTTCTTGGCTATGGCCAGATGCAAGATTCACTTCCTGGCTAGATCCTACATCGCTCAGGCGGTTCGGCTGGCGTACCTGAGCTAACAACGCCTCGCATTTACCCCGGCATCGTTCAACCAACAGGAACCGAACGTGACGAATCCTGACGCGAGGAAAACTAGCCTAGAACATGGACAGAAGACCGCCATGACGATTACTGCGTTCGCTTCCCGGCGAAGTGAATGGGATTATGATATATTCATTTCGACCAAACCGCACGTGGTGGCATTTCGCTAGCCGAACGGCGCATGTTCGATGAATTTAATCTATTTTCCACGACTCAGGCTTGAGGCCTCCCCCGCCGTCCGCACCTAGCGGCTATAGTCTTCTTCGCTCTAAATCAGCAGTCCCTGTTATCGTCGCGATGCACGATTTTCCAGCCGGCTAGACGTGCGGAGGGTCCTTTGCAGTATAAAGGGTCGGTTGGAGACGCGGGAATGCCATCCTTAGCTGATACTCCAATCTCGCTCGTTATAAAGAGACAGCAAAATGAAACAGACGCTCTTCTGGCTAATAAGCCTAGCTTCCACGGGATATGCTGCCTCGTTTGACCCGTTGGAACATCTGGGAGCTAATTCTCCGTGGTTTGCTGGTATTCCGCCCAAGGCCTTATCTGACCCAGCATTCATTGATTGCAATAGGTCCGAATGTGAACAAAATATCCTCTGATATCCCTGACGGCTGCTCGATCGACCAAGCCGTTTATGTCGTTCGCCACGGTAGCAGATATCCTGACCCTGGTGCCTATGAGGAGTGGCAGGCTTTGCATGAAGCGGTATTCTTTCCGAGGATGGTCCATTAGTTAATTGCACTAACGTGGATGTGTCGGCAGATCCAATCGGCCAGTTTCCGTGCCTCTGGGTCTTTGGAGTTCCTCTCCGACTGGAAGCCTGTTCTAAGTCACCCAGAAGAGCAAATCGCTCAGGTGTCTATAACAGGCTACAAGGAATTGTGAGAGCTGTCTATTACCATGGAGAGGCAGCCGTGCTGACTCTCTAAAAGGTATAATCTTGGAGCCGATCTGCGGTTCCGGTATCCAACCTTTTACAAAGACAATACTCCGTTCTTGCTTTGGGCGAACCAGTACCAACGGACAGTCGATTCTGCTAGGTGAGTTAGAACTCAGTTCCATTCGTGGTCAGATCTGACAAGACCAGGCTATTCGCCCGTGGTTACCTAGGGCCCAATTCATCTTACGCCGATATTTACGCCATCGATGCAGACGCCGTCGGCGCAGCAGGTAACTCTCTGGCGACTTCAGATCAATGTCCACTTTTCAAAGATGCTAGTGGAGGAGACTACGCCACTACCTGGGATTCGATCTATCTTCCTCCCATCACGAAGAGGTTGAACAAGCTGATCCACGGCAACCTCACTCTTACAGACAGCCAGGTCTCCATCTTCCCGTACTTGTGCGGGTTCGAGACACAGATCACTGGGAGCACGAGCCCTTTCTGCGATGTCTTTACGAAGGAGGAGATTCTGCAGTACGAGTATCGTCAAGATCTGCGTTACTACTACGGAACGGGTAGGAGCCGCAACCAGCCCCTTGAGTGTAGGATGACTGACGCTGGCCGTAGGTGCCGGTGCCGGCAAGAATATGACCGTCCAGTTCCCAGTTTTACAGGGCATTATAAATCTTCTTAAGGAAGGCCCCAGCGCCACCACAGAGACGAGCAGTGGCTCTGAGAAGCTCCCACCTCTCATTGTGGCTTTTACCCACGACAACCAGATCAACGAGCTAGCGTCTATCCTTGGCGTCTTCGACAACCAAGAACCACTCTCCGCGAAGCGGATCGATGGAGATAGAGTGGGTTTTACATCACCATCCACGAACAGCTACGTCTAACCTCCCTAGATTTTCGTTAGTAGCCGCACATCGCCCATGAGGGGGACGATCGCCTTCGAGCGTCTGAACTGCAAGGCCCGCAAGGGCAATTCAGTCAACGTGCGTATTTTGCTCAATGATGCTGTTTACCGTAAGTGGCTTCAAGAGCCCAGGCCGCTTCTTTGCTCTACTTCATCTGACAAATGTTCCTAGCTGTGCCTTCATGTCGGTCTGGACCGGGTCAAAGCTGCCCTGTTGACGAATACGCCAAGTACGTCGCCAAACAAAAGCGCAAGTACGGCTCCTATGCATCTGTTTGTGGGCTTTCGGAGGACGAGTTGACGACCATTGGTGAGGACGAGTCTGTCACTTTCTTTAAGAACCTGACATTGCCTTTTTTGACTGTTGTTAAGACATGATTTGGGCAAGAGCATGTGGTCGGTATTCTTTGCTTGTCTAAAGTGAATTGAGCATATATGAGCTATTAATAGGGGATGAGTGCAAGATCAGCTCGGTGAATATCTGGTAAATAGCGAACCCTGTCTCTTCTGCAGGATATTTTACCTTTTCTCAATCTCTACTTGGTGTTCATCTAAACTCATCCCGCCTCTACTTTAAACCTCCTATATTGGAACCTGTCTATCCGTCTGCCACTTTACCCTCCAGCCTCCGTTCCCAGACTACATCCTCCACACAACAACACAACACAACCGCCATCAAAATGGCGATCCTCAGCACCCTCCGACGTAGAACCTTTCTTTTCTCTCTAACACTCCTCGTGAAGCTTCTTCGAGCCATCATTGTTTCAGTCGCCCGTTTCACCATAAAGACAAAGCCGGACCCAGATCTCATCGAGTACATTCCATCGATCACCATCTCTCCCTCAACAAAGTCTGAAACCACAATTACAGCCCCATCACCAACCCACAACATAAAGGTACACATTTACAAACCACCTCCAGCACAATTACAACCGCAACCATCAACTGACGAATTCAACCCAAGCCCCGTCCTAATAACAGCCTGCGGGTCCGGCTTCATAATCCCAGGCCTAGGCCTCGACACATCATACTGCCGGCTCATCTCAAACAAAACCTTCCACACAGTGATAGACGTTGGGTACCGCCTCGCACCTGAGCACCCCTTCCCCTGCGCAATAGAGGACCTCGTCTCCGTGGTGCACTGGGTCCGTTCTCAGCCTAGCCGATTTGACCTCAGCAGGATCTCAATTGGAGGGTTTAGTGCAGGGGGCAATCTTGCGGCGTCTGTTGCGGTGAATTCTTTCCCACCCGGCACTTTTTGGAGTCTTGTGTTGTTTTATCCCGTTCTTGATGCGTGTACACCTCCTGGGATGAAAGTGGCTCCTTCGGAATATGGATCCCAGGCGGGAAAGGCTGGAAATAGGGTTTCTAAGGGGAATGGTAATAAGAAGCCGCCGTTGGGCGGAATGGGCTCTGTCCCAACATTCATGATGAATATTATGGAGAAGTGTTATCTGGTGAACGTATCTGCGGACGCAGAAACGAAAGAGGACTCAAAGGTAAAGTCGGAGCTGGAGTTGGAGTCGGGTCCCAACGCTACCGGGAGGAATGGTGAGGACGTCTTAAAGAATTCCAGGATCTCGCCAGCTTACGCAGATGCAAACCGCTTTCCGATGCGGTGTCTCTTTGTGACAGCCGAGTATGACTGTTTGGCTAAGGAGGCTGAGGAGCTCGCCGAGAGGATCAGGGTTAATGGTGTTGGTGAGGAAGGGCGCAAGGCTGTTGTTCATCAAGTGAAGGGCTGTGGGCATCAATTTGACAAGAATTGCAGACCGGGTAGTGAGAGGGCGAAAATTAGAGATGAGGTGTATGGGATGGTTGTGGATCTCTTGAGGAAGGGTTGATGTGTTCCGCGGGTCAGTTCGGAGGCTGAATCCAGCTCTAATTGATGTTTGAGTATCCTGTCAAACTCAGGCATGGAGAATGTGGTCCAATGTCCAATTATTTATGTGTTTAAGGTTCTATATCTATGATACCCTAACGTGAATGCGAACGTTCTACTCTATCAGGGGTTATCTATTCGGCCAACTCAGGCCAGTATTTTCGTACGACGTCTTTCTTATTGACCTTACCCATGGCATTCCGCTCAATACCGTCGACGATCTTCAGCACGGTGGGGATTTTATACGGCGCCATCTCCTGCTTCAGGCGTGTGCGCAGGGTTTGCAATTCTAGTGGTTCCGTCTAGTTTATCCCATCAGTATCTTGCTTTCCTTTCTTCCTTTTTTCTAAGAGCGGCAGGGGACCTCTTCTGTGAGATTAGGGAAAAGGTGATGAACTTACACCAGGCCTCTGCTTCACAACTGCAGCAACACGCTGTCCCCATTCCTCATCGGCAATCCCAACAATAGCTACTTCCGCGATCTCATCCAGCGCCAGCAGCTTACGCTCTACCTCCAGCGCAGAGATCTTGTACCCACCGGACTTGATGATATCAACTGAGGCGCGGCCCTGGATGTAATATGCGCCCCGTTCATCCCGTCGCGCAACGTCGCCGGTCTTGAACCACCCGTCCGCGGTGAACTCCTTGGCCGTAGCCTCGGGCCGTCGCCAGTACTCGGAGAAGACGTTGTCGCCTTTCACCTCGATCATGCCATCGGCGTCAGCGGCGTCAATTACGGCTCCTGTTTCCTTGTCTGTGAGGCGGACCTGGACGCCGGGAAGGGGCCAGCCAACACTGCCGTCAATGCGCTGCGCTACGTCGAGCCCGCAGCTGAGGCCCATGCCAATTTCTGTCATGCCGTAGCGCTCCAGAAGGGTTTGGTTCGTGATGGCGGCGAATTTGGTCTTGATGGGAGTCGGGAGGGCGGCAGAGCCAGAAACGAGGAGGCGGAGTGCTGCTGCACCGTCGCGGGCGGGTGTTTCCAGCTCTGTGCCGCGGATATGTGTTTCAAAGTAGTCGACGAGCCGGGAGTAAATGGTGGGGACGGCGAAGAACATGGTTGAAGAGCCCTTGTTTGCCCAGCGAGTCCAGATAGTTGCGGGGTCGAACTTCGGGTACATTTCAACGGTGGCGCCGGCGAGGAGGGTGGCTGTCAGGCCGTTGATGATGCCGTGAATATGGTGAAGGGGAAGGACATGGATGAGGTGGTCGGTGGGCTGGTACTGCCATGCCTGGATGAGGCATTGGGCTTGGAAGGTGATGGTTTTATGGGTGGTGATTGCGCCCTTGGGTTTGCCAGTTGTGCCGCTTGTGTAGATCATGAGCGCACGGCGCTCTGGGTAGTAAATTGGGGAGAATTCGGGCAGTTGCGCAGGCCAGGGGCTTTGCGTGAAGGGCGTTAGAGTCATGAAGAGGCGTGGGGTGTGGGAGTCGGCGGTGCCCTCACGGAGAGGGGTCTCGAATTTCTCGAACGCCGGGTGGATGATGATAAGCGAGGGATCGGAGTCGCCGATTGTATATAACAGCTCCTTTACCGGATGCGAAGTGCCTAGCATCAATCTGTTAGCTGTGCTATACCCATAATCAAATAGTAGTGAATAGTGGGGTAGTACAGAGGGGTACGCAGATGCCGCCGCTGGCCCAGACGGCCCATTGCGTGACGACGTAGTCGTATCCATTAGGAACCAGGAAAGCAATACGTCGTTCGTCCAGGTCTCCAGTGCTAGTAAGAGTCAATTCCTCCAGAATCCTTTTCTTGAGTGCTGCGGCATCTGCGAGGAGCTGGGCGAAGGTAAACTGCTGGGCCTTGGTCGTATCGATAACGGCAAGCTTATCTGGATTGGCCAGGGCATGCTTCTTCGCTTCACAGAAAAGAGGAAGAGAGGGCAGCGCGTCTAGCGACATGGTGACTCCTTTCCTTGCGTTGGTCTGCGAATGCAATGGCAGGAAAAGATGCGATCGTGATGCGGTAGCAATAGTGAAAGGACCAGGGGCTGGCGCTTGAGCGGCGGATCGGCAGGGCGCTCTGAGAAGAATGGCACGCGATTATTCGACGAAATAGACGATAATCGAAGAATTATTATGGAGCGGTTGGAGACTTGTCGGGTCGGCGAGGAATCGGAGATTCGGAGATTCGCGAGAGATAAAGCACGTATTTGTACATTGCAAAGATATAGATGAGCTCATAACAAGTCAGGGATTCTTAGACGGTAAGTATCAATACCATCCTCTTGTGTTATTGTTGTTCACCCTCAAAAAGACCCCAGTGGAATGGACCAGTTGATCCTCGTCAATGGACTCCGGAGTCGGCGCACTGGTCCGCCGTGCGGAGAAAACACCCACATCACTACAATGTATATACTCTGAGTACACATAATATTGCATACGCTTTCTCTATTTTGATACTATATTATGTCACGCTGTCAACCGGCACAAGACTCTGAATCGCCTCGCTCTCGTTGTCTTGGGCTCTTCTTGGAGAATACGCGCACGTGACAGCAGCCTCGGAAATCAGGCCGAGACCGGACCATTTCTTGAACGGCATCAAAGTCCCCGTGAAGGCACAGCTCGGCTCATGCCATTGCCAATAATGCTGCGATTACCGCCGCTGCGGACAAGGCTCGTTCGTCCCTGCAGCGTCCCATCCGTCGTTCGTGCACTATCGTCCACGTCGTCGTCGCCGCCGCTGGTTCGCATTGAAAACGCCACATTCTACGAAAACTATCCGACCCCAGAAGATGAAGCCAAGGGCGCGAACCCACCGTTATTTCCGAACCTAAATTTCCTCCTACCATCTCAGCCAGGCAAAGAAGGCCATCAGCACTGGGCTATCATCGGGTCCCCTTGCCGGACGCAGTTCCTCAGCGTGCTCCGCGGGCAGTACATCTGTATCCCACCCACCGGACGCAGCTATCCGTACCTCCTCACAGACAACATTGCGCAGAAGGACCCTCGGTTACGGGACCCCGCCAATGCGATTCAATATATTGGTTTTAGTGGCGAGGGTTCGGGGGCGATTGGGGGCACGCGGGGTGCATACCTGAGTGCTCGGTATGAGAGTTTGCGGGAGGAGACCGACTGGACTGTCCAGCAATTCTTGAAGGGTCAAACGTCGCTCAACCCGTTGGAGGAAGAAAGAGACGGCACTGTTCGCGATGAGGACCTTTTCTCTCGAGTTGTCAAGGATTTGCGTCTGGGGGACCTGCTAGACATGCCCGTCGCAAACTTGAGCAATGGTCAAACAAGACGGGCGCGCATCGCAAAGGCTCTGCTCGGCAAGCCGGAGCTTCTGCTGCTCGACGACCCCTTCAGTAAGTTTCCCGGGCTGCGGTGGCATTCGAACGTCAATTAACGATGTCTCCATAGTGGGCCTTGATCCAGCTACTGTTCGAAGCATATCAGAGCTCCTCCACCGGCTAGCGAACAAGTCGGATCCTCGACTGGTGCTGTCTTTACGACCGCAGGATCCAATCCCGGACTGGATCACACATCTTCTCGTCACCGGACATTCAAACCGAGTACTGTTGCAGGCAACGCGGGCCGAGGCCCAAAAGCATTTCGTTGTATGGGCCAAAAAGACCGGGAACAGCAGGAGAATAAATGCTAATGAGCGGGCGATCGCTGCAAAAGTTCAAGGCGACATTCAGGCGGGCTACCTCGACAAGCAGCTCGTCTTTGATTTGCAATTGGTGCCCTCATCGGAAGAGAACCCGGTACAATTCCAGATGCCTCCCGACGGCGAGGCGCTCATTGAAATGGATGGAGTGCGTGTGCAATACGGGGACAAGGTCGTGCTGGGAGGTTGGTCTCAGAACATCAGGAAGAAACCTCAAGAAGGTTTGCACTGGACTGTCCGCCGCGGTCAACGCTGGGTGATTCTCGGCCCCAACGGCTGCGGCAAGACTACTCTCCTCTCCCTCATCACCTCCGACCATCCACAAACCTACGCCCAACCCATCAAGCTCTTTGGCCGCTCCCGCCTCCCCGAACCTGGGAAGCCGCCAATATCCCTCTTCGAGCTCCAATCCCGCATCGGCCATTCTTCTCCTGAAATTCACGCCTTCTTCCCCCGCCAGCTCACAGTCCGCCAGGCGATTGAATCTGCTTTTGCGGAAACCTTCCTCTCCAAACCAGCCCTCGACCACGATCGGGATCTCGACGTCTCCGCCGCTCTCCGCTTCTTCAGACCAGAACTTGACCCCAATTTCAAGGCCAGTCTGAAAGAAGGACCACCCAGCGTCTGGCTTAACCGCCAAAACTTTCCCGAAACCAGCAAGACTTTCAAAGGCCGTACCTTTGAACCAGAATATGACGTGGAGTACGCAGACACCCTCACTTTCGGCCAGCTCTCCACCCCGCAGCAACGCCTCGTCCTCTTCCTTCGTGCCCTCATTCATAAGCCAGACATCGTCGTCCTTGACGAACCATTCTCCGGCATGTCTTCCTCGGTACGCGACAAGTGCATTCACTTCCTCGAAGTCGGTGAGCGGAACGCCGTTTCAACGGCTACTAGACGCGCGGGCGGTAAAAACCCCTGGACTGTTGCCGTCACGGGTGACGAGGGCGACAAAGATGTCCGTTTTCAGAGAAACATTCTCGCTGAAAAGCGGCACTTTGGCCTTACGGACCAGCAAGCGCTTATAATGATCAGCCACTTGCGGGAAGAAATCCCTGATTTCGTCCGGCACTATATCCGCCTGCCCTCCGCGCAAAATGACGACGCCACAGGTTTGGACTTCAGGTTTGGATATCTCAAGGGGAAAAACGCGCTGCGTCAACCGCCTGTTTGGGACCTGGCTTGGACGCATAAGGACAAATTTGAATCAATGGGCGCGAGGAGGAATTTCAGGCGGGCGCCGGACTCGAATGAGACTGATGAAGATGTATATGAATATTGGTCTATTTGAGTTAACTGCAACCTGTCTGCTGTATATTACATGGCTCTAAGCCGGACTATTTTGTTGATAGATTTATGTTGGTCAGATGATAATATGTAGATTTTATTAGAGATAGAGAAAAGGAGATTGCATACAACTTCTTTCATAGTCCAAACTAATGTCCGTACATGTAGAAGAAGCCTAGAAAGTTGAGAATAAATTTGCAAGTAGGATGCTCCGTTCATTGTTCATACCAGATGAACATGGTGCTAAGGATCAACAGTTGCTTAAAAAAAATGCTATGTCATGCCGCTCGATTCAGCCAAGTCCAATACGACCCTCACCGTGAATCATTGCTCCTTATTAGCCGCATCCACCAAGCCCATAATCAATGATTCTGACCTTGTCATTTCCGGTCTCGCAGCTTTCTCTTCCTCCGTCAATTCCAGCTCCTTCGCGACCAAGTCCGTGAAATCGACGCCAACTTCAGCCAGAATGCCAGCCTGTTCGTGGACGATATTGATGCATTTTTGCCACACAGTTGCACCGCGTTGGACGCTACTTAGTTGGCGCGTCAGGAGGGCGTTGAAAGCGTCGAGGTGATGCTTAGCCCATTTTATGCAGGCGCTTGTCATGACGGAGGGGAAGCATTGTTGGTAGGTGCTGATTGTGTTTTTAATGAGAGTGAAGTAGACGAAGGATATTTGAAATATATAGAGGGGGAGGTCGCCTTCGAATATACATGCGCTGTTTGGAAGTGGTTAGCGATCGCGGGGGTGTGGTTGGCGGAGAGAGTGTTTGCTTACCGGATTCGTTTGGAGATGACATCGGAGCGAGCTTTGAGGTAGGATTCTCGAGCTTGGTCCTCAAAACCGAGCCGGGTGAGCCAGACGACGTTAGTTTTCGTCGCTACTGGGAACCCGTGAGTATCAACCAGAGACCGTGAAAGTATGCCTGCCAGTTTCGCAGCTCGTTCATCGACCTTGGTGTTGATTACATCCTGCGCGACGGCATTTCCTTTGAGGCCACGAGCCATTTTTCGCAGTCGGTCAATGCTTGAGACAGCTTCTTCGAATCTCTGAAGCGCAATATCAATGTCGAGTTCATCCACCTGGCTGTCGACCCAGCGCAAGTTCTGTTGTTTTCCATCAACGTCAATGCGGACTTCAGGCCTGTCGCGGGGATTGTCTGTATTCTCATTCAGGTCCAATTTTGGCGAATATAACAACGAGTTTCTGGAGTTCATAGCGCTCATAAATCCAAGAGACTCGCCGTTCTTCCCAGCTGCCTCGGTTTCTGAGCGTAAAGTCCGCCGCAGGTCCTCTACAGTTTTCCTGAATGTAGCCAAAAGTTCACTCTTGGCGGTGCTATTTCGTTTGTCATGACGATATGTAAAGGGCTTCGAGCCGACGCGAACGCAGACAGCATTCGTAATACCACGATCTTCGGCCTCATCGCGAGCAGATCCAGTCAAGTTGGCGCCCAGGTCAATCATATCAATATCCTGCAGCGGCCAACATTCTTCCGCAACCAGTTTAGTGGGGACTGGACCACGGTGGTTCGGGTTACTCTGGTCGACTCTTTTTCGCTTCTTGGCTGCGACCAAAAGGTGGTCGTTTAGAAGCACGAGATGAACCGGGCGTCTAGGCTTCCAAGTAGCAGAGTCAAGTTCCGCCCAGTTTCCAGTTTCTAGCACAATATGCCGACCAGGAACCATAGGCAGGAACTTCTGTGAGCCTTCAACAGTTTTCCATAACGTCTGGAGCTGAACATTCCACATGCTCTCCAGGTTGGCGACGGAGCTGCGATTGCTGCGCTTTGATGCTCGCTCATCCGAGGTAGGAGACATGGGATTCGGCGAATCCCCAATAGCTGTTTGTCCCAAGGCAGTAGTGAGTTCGGCCATCAAAGAGCGAAGAGTCTTCATCTCCCCTTTGAGCTTGTCCGCCTCCTGACTGATACGGATGAATTGAGTACGGTTTTGATACACATTTTGTTGAAGATCGGTCGACGTCCGGTTCTTGACCTTTTTGAGGGCCTGTTGGTATTCTCTAATATCATCTTCGGAGGCATTTGCGAGCAGGTTGGTCACATCTAGATATCGAAGAACGAAGGGTCAGTTCTGAGGCTGCGGATAATGCTAGGAGCTCTGATTGAGGATAACTCACATCGATCAACTGGTAAACTTGGATCCCGTAGGGCAGTTAGATCAACTTCGGGAGGCCCTGAGGGTTCAGCCGACTGTTTTCTGCTAGGCTGCGGGGGCCCAAGCCCTGCATATGCGGAGGGAACTTGCGGTACACTCGGAACCGGAGGGGCGCCGTCAAAATCAGGAACTTGATTGAAGCGTGTGGAATATCTCCGCTTGACTAGATCCGACGTCGCATGGTTTGACGGCGCATAGTCGCGCGAACCGGAGCCTGAGGAAGCAGTGCCAGAGCCAGAAGCGGCGGGCTGGTGATTCTGGGGTAGCGGGCCCGAGATGGGTTTCGGCGCACTAATCTGGGGACGGGGGCGGCGATTTTTGCTGCGAAGAGTGAGTCCCCGGCCATCCATCGTAGATTATGACGCAAAAGACGAGAAACCGAGGACAAAGCGAGAGACTAAGTAGAGCCCTCGAGTGGGATAGGTGTCGTAGTGCAGCTGAAGGCGGAGAGAAACGCCGATGCGGAACAAAGATGATCCCGAGGCTCAGTCAAGTCAAAATTGTCCCATCGCAGCTTCCGTCAAGGTGCCGACGAGCTTCGAAGTCCGCATCCAACGCAGCGCGATACAAAGGGGTTTTATCTTCAGAAAATTATCGTTTTAATCTACATCTTCAATCCGCCCGTTTCCCTTCAAGCCGCTCCGTTCGGTCGCTACTACATACTTCTTACCATGAAGACCTCAACGTTGGCCGTCGCCTCTGCCGGCACCATCATCACCGGCCTTCTGGGTAAGGATCAAACCGAAATTGCCCATTGAGTTGTATTCTTCTCTAACATCTGCTCTCGTCGCACAGCCTACGCCGTGTATTTTGACCACAAGAGACAGACCGACCCCGAATTTCGAAAAGCATTGAAGCGCAATAACCGACGACTGGCACGCGCTGTCAAGGAGGAGGCCGAAGCTCAAGGAGCCCAGCAACGCGAGAACATCAAGAAGGCTCTGCAGCAGGCGAAGGAAGAGGGATTCCCCACGGATCTTGAGGAGAAGGAGGCGTACTTCATGGGTCAAGTCGCCAAGGGCGAGGGCCTCTGCTCTGATGGTATGTCTATCAGATCTCTGATAATAAGTTGTATCAACAATTAACTTGAAACGATCTAGGCGCAAACAAAATTGATGCTGCATTGGCCTTCTACAAGGCACTCAAGGTCTATCCTCAGCCCAAGGACTTGATCTCCATATATGACAAGACCGTCCCCAAGGAGGTGCTCGAAATTCTGGCCGAAATGGTCGCCATGGATCCTGCCCTGAAGCTCGGCACTTTCACCGGCGAAAGTGGCGGTGCTGACCACCACGGTGTCGAATAGACTCCACGCGTTTGCCCTTGTCCGCCCACATCTACTCGGCAGAAAAATCCTTGGCCCGCCGACGCCTTCCTCAGTATATTGTGTTTTTGACTCACGCTGGGCCGTTTAATGGTCATTTCTATCAATCATGGCCTCTTTGACGTTATAATCATGCCGTATTTCTGGGTATGGACGACCTCTCCACTTATGTTTGTTTCGTTCTCGCTCCTCTGTATAGCTGCATCGCCCTGCCTCCGACGTGGCGAACCGCTTGGTATTTTCTCGGCGCCATGACTTTGTCTCGTCCAATTTCTTTACCCCTTTCTTTGTCGGTTTCGTCCATCTTCGATGGTTTGTGGGTTACTGGAACTGGCAGTCTGTGTTATTTCAATTTTTTCCGGATGCCCCTATGAGGGAGCCGGGCTGTATTCTAGAGACTTTGTAGTTGCAGGGAGAAAATCGCATGATAGATTATGTTTATTTTTGAAAATTGTGCATAAACACTGTTGTTCTCACGTGGTTGCACGACTAAGCGAAAGTCTAGGTTCCATCCGTATCAACAGTTACACTGAGACCTCAGTCCTTCCTTTTTTTGGTGCTCCCATGATCCCAATTGGACTGCGAATATCACTGGATTCTGCTCAGCGCTGGTTTCACAATGGCTATCATGATCCATGAAGGTGATGCCGCCAAGCGCCAATTGACCCGTCTCCTTTCAGGGGTCTTAATAGGAGTGGATCGCTGGACCCTCCTATTCCCCCCCGCCCAGCACCCTAGTTTTGGCCCTCGTTTAATCAATGGCTACGTGCTGACGGCTGAGTTTCCTGCCCAGCGTTTCGGGCTTGTCGCTTTCTTGGTTTGAGTCGACGGCCGATCAGACGCGCTCTATTAATTTGCGGTTGGGTCGTCGTCCGGCGATTCTCTCTTTAACTTCTCCTCATTGCTTCTTCAACGTCTTTTTCTTCTTTCTGACGATCGTTTGTTTACCATCTGTTGATATACCACGCTCGTTCATTTTCGGTCATCAGCACCGCCGTCACTCCTTCCATATTGAAATTCAGGGTCTTCCGGGGGAAAGCCCTATACAGTCTCTTACCGAATCCACGTTGATAATTGTTACGGAAGCGTTGCGTCGAATCGCTCATCTACATACAAAATGATCCCCGTTCGTTCTCTCTACTGACCCTGGTTGGGCGATGTGGAACTTGAACTGACAACAGTGGTAGACATACGGTCGCATCCTCGCCGCAGCCTGCGCGCTCGCAACCACCGCAAGCGCAGTGACTCCTATTGAGGTCAAGGGAAAAGACTTTGTCAACAGCAAGACCGGTGATCGGTTCCAGATTCTCGGTGTTGAGTAAGGAATTACCTACCTAAGATCTCCTCGAGGATATTCGATCTCGTTACCTGGTTGAGAAAGCGGTGGTGCTGATCGTCCTTTGCCATCCAACAGCTACCAGCCCGGTGGTACCAACGCCGTTGACGGCAAATCCGATCCTCTGTCTGATCGCGATGCGTGTCTGCGTGATGCCGCCCTTATGCAGCAACTGGGTGTGAACACCATCCGTATTTACAACTTGTCGCCGAAACTCAACCACGACGAGTGTGTTTCCATCTTCAATGCCGCCGGTATCTACATGATTCTTGATGTCAACTCGCCTCTGTACCCTGGCTACATCGACCGTACGGCTCCCTGGACAACCTACACCAAGGACTACTACACTCAAGTCTTTGGTATCATCGAGGCGTTCAAGGACTATCCCAACACTCTTGCGTTCTTTGCTGGTAACGAGGTTATCAACGAGGACAGTGTTGAGCAGGTCCCTCAGTATATCCGCGTATGTGGCACGACAAGTGCTTCCCGTCCAGACATACTGAAGCTAACTCGACACTAGGCTGTCCAGCGTGACATGAAAGAATACATCTCGAAGCACCTTGACCGCGAAATCCCTGTCGGTTACTCTGCTGCCGATGTCCGTCCCATCCTTGAGGACACCCTGAACTATTTCATGTGCGAGGACGAGGACTACCCCAACTCCTCCTCTGACTTCTTTGGTCTGAACTCCTACTCGTGGTGCGGAGATGCGAGCTACAAGAGCGCTGGCTACGACGTTCTCACAGAGATGATGTCCGATGCCACTATCCCTGTCTTCTTCTCCGAGTACGGCTGCAACGAAGTCCAGCCCCGTAAGTTCACCGAGGTTCAGGCCATCTACGGCGAAGAAATGACCCAGACTTTCTCCGGTGGTCTTGTCTACGAGTACACCCAGGAGGAAAACGACTACGGTCTCGTCAAGATTAATGACAACGACACCGTCACCCTCCTCGTCGACTTCGACAACTTGCAGACTCAGTACGCTAAGCTCGACATGGACCGCATCTCCGCCTCCAACGCCAGCCAGACCAGCGTCAAGCCCATTAAGTGCAGCGCCGACCTCATCAAGAACGGTACCTTCAGCTCCAACTTCACCCTCCCCGCCAAGCCCCCTGGTGTCCAGGACTTGATCGACAACGGCTACACCAAGGTCGACGCCGGTAAGCTCGTTGACATTGAGTCTGAGGAGGTTTCCACTACCATCTACGACCACAACGGCAAGGAAATTACCGGCCTCAAGCTGACTGTTCTTGCCGACGGTGAGTCTAACCAGCCCGGCTCCAGCTCTATCGGCTCCAGCAGCTCCAGCTCCAATTCTAGCAGCGACTCGGACTCCGGCGATGATGACAACGCCGCCGGCATTGTCGCTGTTCCCGTCGGCCTGGCTACCGTTGCCGCTACCCTTTTTGGTTTGGTCATGCTGTAGATAACCAACTTACCTCAATTTCGTACATAAGACTTCTTCAGGTTCTTCTCCGTTCCTCTCCATCACCTCTTTGACCTGTATCTATTTCATTCTTAGATAACGTCTCGCTTGACTTATATTATATTTCTCAAATGTATTCTTCTCTTCATGAATAGGCAAACCTATCTCCCACTTTTCGGGAGAGCTTTTTAAACCCTATATTTGCAGAGACCAGTACTGTACTAGGATCGGAACTGTACTTCTAAGGTAGGAAGGTGCAAGCTAGGGTTAAGTTACCTAATTGGGTATTCAGTAACTTGAAGCAAGAGCGACCGTACGACAAACAGTGCTGGATACAGGAGTAACATGTGGTTACTTGCCTGAGCCATCGGTCTTGTTCTCGTTTCGATATCACAACATGTTCGAGGAAGGTATGGCTTATGTAAGATAATCTACTCCGTGTGACCTCTTTACTTACCAACTTGAATATATTCATGGCTGTACTGGAAGCCCTTAAGTCCTGACCTTATATTGCAACTAAAGTGAATCAATATATGTAGAATCAATTAAAAGCAAACAAGCCTGCAAAGAATCCATTATTAGAGGTCAAAGGGTGATCACCACACCATCCGAGACTTGCCCTTACTTTTCGAAGAAGCTGGGAATGGCCCTGCAGGAAGCGAAGGGAACTCTTCATCTTGATGGGTGGTGAGCTCATCATGTTCACTATTGCCGTGAGTCTCCATGAGACTCAGCTGGATAGCCAAATCGAGATCATCAATTTCCTGTTGTCGGCTGCTTTCTGCAATCGAGGGCTTGGAAGGAGATGATGCGCTCTTACCCGATGGGGAGCCAATCGAGTACTTGACGGAGAAGGGCGAGGGTGACTCGAACGGCCCATGACTGGAGGATTCTTCGAGACTTAGACGGATCGCTTCCGCGATTTCTGGGTCCAAATCATCTTCAACAGGATCATCACATGGTGAAGAGGCGGATGAAAGCTCATCGAAAGCAAAGGAACTGTCGTTCGGCCCCACGGTGTCACTAGAAGATGTACTTGTGACAGAATCTCCCACCGAGTCACCGCGTTTCATCGCTTCACTGCTGTAAGCTTCCTGACTCAGTAACTGTGCGTAGGCGAGAAGTTCCTCCTCGCTGACATCCGGCCCTAGGAGATCGATGCCAAAGCGGTTGCTCAGATGGGCTCTCTCTTTTTCGTCAGCCCGCGCCTGTCGCTCCATTTCCCGTTTCTCATCCTCGATGTAATCGTTGATGGCTCCACGTCCGCTGTTATTGAATCGCTGGCCGCCAGCGGCTGCATTGCCGCCCCGTTGGCCATAGCGAAGCCGGCGTTTGTTACTCTTATACTGATCGGCCGCGGTGGAGCTGTAGGACCAATAACGAAGGTGCGTGCCCAGAGCCACCATGCCTCTTAGACGAGTGGGATCAGGATCGAGACATATAGCGCCAGTTGCATAAAAGTTGTTCCCAACGCCATGAAGGGAGGCTTCGGCTTGGATTAAGCGTCGACGTGCGCGTGTAGAAAACCGCGAGTTGATGGTTCGAATGGGACGGGTAGTAGAAGCGAGAGGATCCCAGGCCTGCACTAGTCCGTCGTTTCCACCATGAACCAGATACAACGATGTTAGCGCGACACAAGACACTCGTGGAGACTCCGTGAATATAACCCGAATCGGAGCAATAGAATTAATGATCTCGGAATTCCTCGAAGTGGGAGATCGAATATCCCATACAAAAACGGATCCAGTAGCAGTACCAACAGCCATGTATCGCCCACGCTGCCCCGGAATCCCCGAATCGGACGGTCGTTGCATATGCGGCAGCGGGGATGACACGGCCGAGGATGCACCAGAGTCGCCTGACATTAAGAGATCCTCATCAGGGGTTAACACGGCGTAGGTTGAAAGGTCCAATGCGCTTGTCGTGACTTGCACAGATTTACGATCCTCGAAGTGGAAGTCTGTGATGTACCATTCCGTATTTGAGGGAGAGCAAACAGGTTCATCAATTTGGCCAGACGCCCGAGATGATGGAAAACTGCTTGTGGCTGATGAAACTTCCGGAGAGACAACAGGCCCTCCGAAGATGGAGGGTGAAGCAGCGCGCGGTGCAGGAGTATCAGGCTGAGAGAGGGATGTTGATAAATGAAGTGGCCGAAGCTTGCGAGTATACCTGCGAATGGAGGCTTTCTGATTTTCACCGTCACCACGTTGGATCACGATGAAGGATTCACCGGCACCACGGCCGTCGCCTCCGGCGAAATCAACTCGGAGATCACGCCTCATGTCCCAACCTTCGCACACCTTTCGGAAGTGTTTCGGTTTGAACGACATGAATTGTTCAATTTCCTTCGTTTCCGCTGCTATCTGTTCCTCGCTGAGCTTCATTGAGTCTGAAGACGATCGTGGACTGTAGCTGCCGTCGACGAGCTCCCGGTTGAACGGATCAGGTCGAGCATTGCGTCTGCTGATTTCCACCAATTCCCAGCGGACTGTCCGACCAGTCTTCCAAGCCATTTGATCAGCAACTTCAGGCGTTATGTTGGCAGACATGGGTTCGGATTGCTGAGGTATATCAGAAAGATAGAACACCTCGCCCAGAGCATTAAGCACAGCTATCCAAACACGTCCACGCTGGCGACGTTTCGGAGAATAATTATCGTCAACAGATATCCCGACGATAGGAACACCAGGGCTAAGAACCCATCGAGCTGTGACCTGGCCTCGTTCAAACCGCTTCTGGTAGGTCGGATGAGGTCCCAGAGCATAAGCTGTCAATATTCCCGAGGAAGAGCCAGATAACATGCCGATCAAACCACCAGTCATTTTCAATATCTCGGCTGACTTCGCGATCCATACTGCCGTGATGGCAGTTGTGATGCGGTTGATGGCTGGAATTCCAAGCTTGGGAAGTGAGCTTCCATCGCTGATGTCTAAAAATCTTCCCCTTTGCTCAGCCGTGGACAGATAGTAAGTACGTCCTTGCGGGCATCCTTCGCCATAGATCATCCCGAAGGGCTGACTGACATCCATAGAGTTCGGCACTCCGACGATATTACCGGACCCAAGCCCATATTCGGATTCTCCAGGAAATAAATCCGCAAAGTGACGGGAAAAATTGTGGTCAGCCAATCCCCAAGTCCCAACTTTGACAGTCGACGGGTCGCTCGCAGTCACGGCGCACTGTTCCGAGGCTCCATGGATAAAAAGAGGCTCTTTCTTGGCAGAGTCACGGCCGAAAGTTCCATTCAGATGGCTGACAGGATACAAGAGCTGGGAAGTATACGTCGCGATCGCGCTTCCATTGCGGACCGATGCGGCTCGAACTGTGCCATTCTTTTTCGACACCTCGAGCTGCCCAGGTTTGCCTCGCGAGAGCGAGCGCAGTAGACGAGTGCGCAGAATATATTCACTCCTCCAAGACGCGAGTGCAGTGAGCCTCGAGAAATATCGTTTGTCTGACGTCAGTCGATCGGAGGCTTCCGGATTTTCCAGAACTGAGGGGCCGGGAAAGTAGCGGGAGAAGGCTATTCTCCAAGCGTGAGGGGTAGTGACGAGGCCGTGGAATCGACGAGAGACTAGCGCAATAGATGACAAAGACGGTGGAGGCAAGTGGGATAAAATATGGGTTAAAACCTCTGGATTCATATGTTAGGCACATGACTTCTTTAGCACTTGTGATTGGACGACACGCACCATTCGGAAATGTATCAAGAGACAAGCTCGATTGCTTCGTCGAGGGTATCACTATGAATCCACAGTCCGACTGACTCCTTGAACTGTGCGCGTACTCATTTACTCCATCAGCCGCTGGTGAGGCCTTGGTGCTTAGGAACGGGGTTTCGCCTGGCGATGAGTCAAAGCCTCCGGCGTCTTCATAACGACGGCCGGAGCCTTGGGAGTCGCCGAAAGAACCATGTCCATGCTGGATAGACTGAAAGTTTTCTGGAGGCGAATTTATTGTATATGGACGGTTTAAAACGTCAGAAGGCCCTGATTGCATATAAGGTGTTCGTGGGGTAAGAGATAAAAGCGATGACGACTGAGCCAGGTACTAGGTCTGGTTCAGTCGGATGGGCGAGGGCGGAAGAAAGAGGTGAGCGTGGTGAGCGTGCGGGCGATCAGTAATGTCGGGACGAACGTGAGATGTTCAGAAAAAGGGATAGAAGGGAGAGAAGTGAAAGGGAGAGATTGAAAAAGACTAGGTGAAGTTCGGGGATTGACGGATCTCGCCTCCATTCAAGTTTCGCGTTCCATCACGTGATATCGCGCCGTGGCGGGATAAGCGTGTCGCAGCAAAGCTGCCTTTGATTGTGATTTCCACCAAATTGGTCTGCTTCCTCTATTGACATTGAGTGAGCAGGATTCTCAGAGTCCGAATTTTAGGCATAAATATTGTCTATTATAAAAAGGTCAGATCAGGCAGCAGCATCTGCTGAAACCAATGGTTGGCTACCTACCGCCGTTGCAGACTATATTGAGAACCTTTGGATCGGATCTCCATTGTTTCTTTTGCTGCCTAATCAAAAGGCGCTAGCATGTCCAGTCTTGGAGGTAAATGTTCTTACTACAGTTCTCAAAGCTCAAGCTTATGCCACCCAGACCCAGAAACGATCCGCATCCTTGTCTCAACAGACAACCATGTCGGCTACAATGAGCGAGACCCTATCAGGGGCGATGATAGCTGGAAAAGCTTCCACGAAGTGATGTGCCTGGCGAAGCAACATGATGTGGATATGGTGCTTCTGGCGGGTGATCTTTTCCATGAGAACAAGCCTTCCCGGAAATCCATGTACCAAGTGATGCGCTCAATCCGAATGAACTGTCTTGGTGATAAGCCTTGTGAGCTACAACTGCTTAGTGATGCAAGCGAAAATTTCCAAGGTGCCTTCAACCATGTTAACTATGAAGACCTGGACATCAACGTCGGTATTCCCATATTCTCTATTCACGGGAACCATGACGATCCGTCCGGTGAGGGCCACCTTGCGGCTTTGGATATCCTACAGGTCTCTGGCCTATTAAATTACTATGGACGAACGCCGGAGTCGGATAACATCCAGCTAAAACCAGTGCTATTACAAAAGGGTCGAACCAAGCTGGCGCTCTATGGAATGAGCAATGTGCGAGATGAGCGATTATTCCGGACTTTTCGAGATGGGAAAGTCAAATTCTTCAGACCCTCTGTCCAGAAGGAGGACTGGTATAACTTGATATGCGTTCATCAAAACCACCATGCGTATACGGAGACCGGGTATCTACCTGAAAACTTCCTCCCAGAATTTCTTGACCTTGTCATCTGGGGTCATGAACATGAATGTTTGATCAACCCTCGTATTAACCCAGAAATGAAGTTTCGCGTGATGCAACCGGGCTCTTCCGTCGCGACCTCCCTAGTTCCCGGTGAGGCAGTACCGAAACATGTTGCCATATTGAGCATCAAGGGCAAAGAGATGAAATGTGAGCCAATCAGACTCAAGTCAGTACGTCCATTTGCGATGCGGGAGATAGTGCTTTCTGAAGAGAAAGGAGCCCAGAAATTGGCTCGCAAAGAGAACAACCGCACAGAAGTAACCCGCTTCCTCATGACGATCGTAGAGGAACTGATCGAAGAGGCCAAAGCGGAGTGGCTGGAGCTACACCGTCCCCTGAGAAGAGAGGGCGAAGAGGACGAAGAAGACGACGAAGAGCTGAAGGTTCCCCTGCCGCTCGTAAGACTCCGTGTGGAGACCTCCACCCCCGAGGGTGGCAGCTATGACTGCGAAAATCCCCAGCGGTTCTCGAACCGATTTGTCGGCAAAGTCGCAAACGTGAACGATGTCGTGCAGTTCTACCGGAAGAAGAAAACCGCTACATCACGGAAGAAAGAAAATGAGCTCGATGAAGAAGCACTTTCGCGCCTCTCCACCCTAGACACAGTGCAAGTCGAACAACTCGTGCGTGAGTTCCTCTCTCAGCAATCCCTCTCCATCCTTCCGCAAAACTCTTTCGGCGACGCCGTTTCCCAGTTCATAGACAAGGATGACAAACACGCCATGGAGATGTTTGTGAATGAGTCTCTTGAGGGCCAAATAAAGCACCTTCTCTCGCTTGACCGCGACAGTGACGCTGAAGATGATGATACTGAAAGTTCTTTGCAAAAGGCTATGGAGAGATACCGCACCCAGATGGAAGAAATGTTCTCAAAGGGCGTTAAGAAGCGCACCCGTGGCAGGCGACGGTTTAAGCCGAAGCCAGACGGCTGGGTCACAGAGATCGACGGCGTCTGGGAAGATCAGCCCGGTGCGCTGATCCATTCTGATAACGAGGGTGGCGACCCCAACGAAGAAGAAGCCGGCGAGGATGGCACTGAGCCACCAGTGGGACGAATATCTACGCGTGGCCGTGGCAAGGGAGGCAGAGCCGCAGCGTCCACCACGACCCGCAAAACAGCAACTACAAAAGTGGCCGCAGCCAGGAAACCCGCGAAATCGAAAATAACTACTTCTCGAGCGCGCGGCCCCCGCGCCGTATCTGAAGATGAAAACAAAGACGAAGACAACGATCAAGACGATGTCATAATGCTCAATGACGACGACGACGAGCCCCAAACCCTAAAGCCAGGAGAAGAGGACGAAGACTCCGACTCTCAAGCCCTATTCGTCAAACAGCCAGCCTCCAAATCCCGCAAAGCAACTACGACAAGCACAACGCAGCGCTCGCGCCAAACAAAGCGTACCGCTCCTTCCCCCGCTCCATCTTCGAACACCATCAGTCAAACCACTACAACCGCACGTCGCAGAAGAGAAGGCAAGCAAACACAGCTAACGCTGGACTTTGTTGGTTCGCAGTCGAGTCAGCATGCTAGGGGGTCAGTGGCGAGTAGCAACACAAGGTCCATGAGACCGAATCGTACCACGAGGGAAGTCAGTATTCTTAGTGAAGATATCGATGATAGTGACGGGTTTGAGCCGATGCCTAGTAGTAATCGGCGGAGGAGGTAGGGTTGTGTACTTTTCACTTATTTGTTGATGTGCAGAGGTATGTGCGTGTGACGTTGCAATCATAATACCCCCCTCAAATTGAAGTAGGTCAAGTGTATTATATCTTACCTCGTTCAGCCAATCTCTTTATCAATGAAGGGTCCAAAGACGACCTACTGCTAGAATGACAATATGTGCCAAGATCACTTGATATACCATATAATGAATGATTGATGACCTACCACCTTCCCCATTAACATGGCTTCGCTAGTAAATACATACTAATATTACCTCAATCCTACCTATCTTTCTACCCACCTATTACCTGCTCGCGTCTACGCGGTCTACGACTCTAAACCAAAGCATAGCCCATACCATCCACTTAGAGGAGCAGGAGGTAGACTACAAACAGAGCCTCTAGAGCTTTAGCCTTGCCAAACTCCCTAAAAAGATTTACACTAGACTGAACCCTGGTATAGGAAAAAGCACCCCCAGTCACAGCCCATTTGTCATCACAACCTCCCCCTGTTCAAAAACCTCACAGGGAGATCCACCCACCTAGCCCTGAGATACTCCGCAACGTTCTTCCCCAAAAAGTCCACCGTTGTCGTACTCGAGACCCCGCGATCCAATAAATTGCGGAAGAGAAAGTGCACTGCGCGGAGATTTTCCAGCTGAAAGCGCTCGATGGACAAGTTTCGGCTGGGGTCCAGTTTTGCGAACTCGTCGCCGAGGAGATCGACGATGTTTTCGAGAGAGAGCAGCCCGCAGAGCCACGTGTATTCGTCGTTGTGCCGCACCCAGAAACCGCAATTTGCATCGGGCCCTTTGTCGCCCGAGCGGGCGTGGACAAGGCAGCCGAGTGGGCCGCGGATGGTGGGGCCAAATGCCTCATTTTTCACAGGTTGACGGGATTGACCGCTGTCAACGCCGATAACGGGTGAGGAGAGGCGGGACAAAGAAAGGGGCGGGATGGATCTGGTTGTTGGGATTACGGATTCGCATGGTTGGCGGTCCGGGTAGGCTTTTGTTTCAGGCGGAGGCGGGATGGTGAGGACCTTGTTGTCATTGAAAGGAAGGTGGACGCGGTGGTCAATGTCTTCTTGAGGGAGGAGGGTGACGTAGTACTCAAAAATGGGTTTTGGGAAGCCCTGACGGAGATCGAGGTGGAAGGTTGCGCCTGGGTAGCCCTGCATGATGTTGTCGGTGATATGCCGGAGGAAGGCGTTGGGGGCTATGTCTTCGGCATTGCGTGCTTGTGCTATGACCCGGAAGGTGACGGTGGCGCTGTCTTGGTTTTTTGGGTTATCGGGAGAGGAGCCGAGGGTGGAGAATTTGAGAGATGTGTATTTAAAGCTGTAGGGTAGCAGGAGGCGTCTGATCTGGGCTTCTAGCATGCGGGCTTTGGCGTCGATGTCAAGACCGACGAGGAACCAGGACGCCTCTGCTTGGAAGCCTCCGCGAGCAGTGATGCCGACTTTGGTGGTTGGAGGAGGTGGAGCGGAGCGGACGCCGTGAAAGGTCACGCGGTTGGTGCCGATTTGTTCGAAGTGGATATCTGTTAGGATAGCTGTAACGTCGGAATTGAAATACCACGGGCCCTGAATCTCGTATAGGAGCTGAGACGTGCAGGTGTCTACCGTAACAGCGCCTCCGGTGGCAGATGACTGCATCGTAATGACGACCTTTCCTTCTGCTGATATCTCGGCAATAGGGTAGCCGATGTTCGACCAGCCGTCCTTGCCGACGTGCTCTAGATCCTTGAAACCCGTGAAATTGCCCCCACAAACATAGTTGCTGCATTCGATGAGATGGCCAGCAACGAAGGCATTTGCGAGCTGATCAAGGTCGTGTCTCTGCCATTTGTGCCACCAATAAGCCGCTCCAATAACCGGAGATGCATCAGACACTCGGCCACAAAGCACGATGTCGGCTCCTTCAGTAAGGGCAGCCGCGATTCCCAAACCCCCCAGGTAGCATTGCGCAAAGATGGGCTCGAATGACCAGTCTGACAGCACCTCGTTGGTGTAGATGTTCTTGAAGGACGATTTTCCGGATGCCAGTGCTGTTTTTAATGTGGATATGACTTCGTCACCGGACACCCAAGCCACCTATTATCAAATAAGGGTTATATACAAAAGAACAGGAGAGCTGGCCAACCTTTAGATCCAGCTCTTTGGCGCGAATCATATCAGTTACCACCTCGTAGAGCCCCTGGGTGTCCGCATTACCCGCATTAACCGCCAGCTTGATACCGTGCTTTGCCAGATCTTCCAAGGCCGGCTGCAGCGCTAAAAGGAAGGACGATTCGTACCCTGGCGGGTTATCATAGCCATCTCCTGATGCATCGAACCTGCCGGTAGCTTTGTCCAGATCGACTCGGCGTCCAGCCGCGACTACCATGTTGGCTTCACTCATGAAATCGGCGATTATAACGTCCACAGGGTCCAGGGGGTAGTTGCGGCCAAATTCTGCGATGGCATGGCGACGGTCTGATGCGGAGCCGGAGGCACCTGGAGACAGTCATTAAAGATGGATTGTTTAGCTGGATAATTGACATACCTGCGATTCGAACCGGGCGAGAGCTCATGGTGATGATAGATAGGTATCTAGGACGAGCATGCGATGGCAGGCTTCTGAGATAGAATGGTCAGCGGCGGAATCGTAGAATTGCTGTGAACATAAACACCGTCCATGCTCAATAAAGAGATGCGCAAGGGAAATCTGGAATGATTAAAGAAACACTGGATGGTTGTCAGAATACGAAGCGCCTCGGCTCTCGGTGTGAGAGTAATGCGGGGTCGAAAGTTGTTCTCAAGGACGGAAGACTCATGGCTGAGAGGACTAACAGATAGAAGCCTAGACAAATCGAATTTTGAGAGGAACTCTGGGATGCTCATAAAGCTCGTAAATGATAGAGAGTCAGGATGCTAATGGGTCGAATAAAAACTAACATATCCAGCCCACTGGAGAATAGCCATTGCAACAAACAGCAGCAGAGCAGATGTTTTCACCAATTCAATCTCATCCCGATAATAGCGAGTCCAATTGCTCAACTTGGCTAGATGCATACTCTGGCCCTTGTCCTGCAACGCTGTTCGCAGGCCAGGCAGTCCGTCCAAACTGTGGCTGTTCCATTCTTTCTGATAGGCACGCAATTCATCACCTTCCACTTTCTTTCTTGCCCAGTTGCCCAAAGTATCTCGATCTTTGAAATATGGCTTTGGCTCTTTTGTTTCCTCATCGAAAGCTAATGATAGCTGGGGAACACCATATCCACATGAGGTTTGTACCTGTTTTGAATCCCGGTGTTAATGGTCTCTCATCTCTAGAAATGGACTTAAATGAAGACAACCTTGAAAACGTCCAGTCGAATGATGGCACGCGCTCCCACCAACTTCTTCCCTCCCATACGCTCAAGATATGGCCCAAAGTCAGAATCGCTCCATTCAATCACAGAGCCAGTACAGAAGAAGCGCAAAATGCGGGGAGCTGCATCGAAAGAGCAGAAGAGGATTGTGATCCGACCATTTTCGCGGACGTGACTGATAGTCTCACTACCAGAGCCCGTGGCATCCACGTATGCCGCCTCGTTCGGTCCCAGTATGGCAAATGATGCGTCCGGTAGGCCTTTGGGTGAGATGTTGATATGGCGGCCACGGAGAGGAGCAGATGCCGTGAAGAACACCTTCTGGCTCAAGGCCCAGTCGCGAAGTTCTGGTGAGATCGATGGGTAGAATTTGGGCATTCTGAATGCATTGGGAGAATAGGGAAGAATGAAAAACATAAGATGAGGTACGACGGAAGTTCCCTCGTATCACAGCAGAAGCGGAGGCGGTCGCCGACTCCGGTGAGCTGAGATGAGTCTAGGAAACGGTCTGCAGGTGATTTCATGAGTCACCGTGCCGCCCAAGTCCGAAGCCATGTCGCTATACATTATCATAGGGAAAAAAAAGTCATCCTGTCCATACTCCTCAAGGCTTATTCCAAGGGAACCCCGAGAGCCCAGGCAGTGTTCAATATAGATCGACCAGTCATACACCATTCGCATGATCCTGGAATCATCTTGCATACTTCTCCGTAGGACATCGTCCTGGGGCAGTACTAGTGGGAAGGGGTGTTCCGTAGGTTCGGCCTATGTCGGGATGCCCCTGAAGTCTGTTATGCAGCCGAATAATATGGTCCCCATCAACATTGTAGAACCGCTCCGCATGGTTTGCGGTTCCGCGATTCATCCGCAGCGGGGTTTGAGCTTGTCGATGTCTTGTAACTCTTGCTTACCCATACAGAGAAGAGTCTAACCGCACAAGGCCAAGGTTTAGAGGGGATTATCCGGGGATAAGGTATCTATGCCTCGTGGGGTTGAGGGGGAGTCAGCAATGTTAAGTAATCCGTCTGGGCCAATTGAGGACGAGGACCGCACAAAGACAATGTGCAATGAAACCTTGGTGGTACACCAGCATACCTGAGTACCCGCGGGCGGCGAACATTCCGTCCAGATTCTCGAGACGAACCGATACAGCGGATCATTTTCCAGCATATCGACCAAACTGCAAATACAAGTGTACGGAGGACGGCGTATAGTAACGGAAGGACTCCGAAGCCAAGCAACCGATAATGACGTCTCAGACTCTGCGAGTCAGGGCGGGCTCCAATCAGGGAACTTCTGCATGGTCATCAACCCCGCATGATCTTCTCATTACGCCTCTTGATGCTCGTAAGTTTCATTCTCCATTACGGTCTCGGTTATCATCGCAGGCTTCACCACATAGTCTCAAGATAGGCCCAGAAACAGTCCGCTCTAGGGCGGTGAATCGTAAACTTCAATCTGCATTACGGTCTTGGTTATTGATCGCGGGGATCCTCAACGGTGTTTCAGAATCAGGGTGCTCTAGGCTGTAGATCGTAAGTTTCATCCTGCATTACCGCCTCGGTTATTATCGTGACCTCTTCAACGTGTTTTCAAAATCATCTAGGCTGTGGAGGCTGTGGACACCGAGGCGAAGGGGGCGGAATGCAGTTCACCTGGACTGGCTCCTGAAGACCAGTGGGGCACCTCGGCGGTTGCTAGCTTGCTACATGTAATTTCCATGGGTAACAGCTATCCTCAACAAGAGCGGCTCCGCTTGACCTGTTCCCCTCCTTTCCCCTCTTTTGCTGCCACCACTGGCTCAGTGCTACCAAAGCCAGGGCGGTATTATTAAAGCTCCTTCGTCCTCCCACCGAGCCGGGATTTCTCCCTACTTCAACACTCCTCTCCCAAGATACCCATATTTCACACTCTCCGCTCATCATGTCTGACTTGTTCACTACCATCGAGACTCCGGTCGTCAAATACGAGCAGCCTCTCGGCCTGTATGACGTTTTCTCGCCTCCTTGTGGTTTTTCGTGTTTTGTGTTTTCTAACGATCATTGGGTTGTAGGTTCATCAACAACGAGTTCGTGAAGGGCGTTGAGGGCAAGACCTTCCAGGTCATCAACCCCTCCAACGAGAAGGTCATCACCTCCGTCCACGAAGCCACCGAGAAGGATGTTGACGTCGCCGTCGCTGCTGCTCGTGCTGCCTTTGAGGGGCCATGGCGCCAGGTCACCCCCTCTGAGCGTGGCGTTTTGATCAACAAGCTGGCGGATCTGATGGAGCGCGATATCGACACCCTCGCCGCTATCGAGTCTCTCGACAACGGCAAGGCTTTCACCATGGCCAAGGTCGACCTTGCCAACTCCATCGGTTGCTTGCGCTACTACGCTGGCTGGGCGGACAAGATTCACGGTCAGACCATTGACACCAATCCCGAGACTCTTACCTACACCCGCCACGAGCCCGTTGGTGTTTGCGGTCAGATCATCCCCTGGAACTTCCCCCTTCTGATGTGGTCCTGGAAGATTGGACCCGCTGTTGCCGCCGGTAACACCGTTGTCCTCAAGACCGCCGAGCAGACTCCTCTCTCCGCCCTTTACGCTGCTAAGCTGATCAAGGAGGCTGGATTCCCCGCTGGTGTGATCAACGTCATCTCTGGCTTTGGCCGTACCGCCGGTGCTGCCATCTCCAGCCACATGGACATTGACAAGGTTGCATTCACTGGCTCTACTCTTGTTGGACGTACCATCCTCCAGGCCGCTGCTAAGAGCAACCTGAAGAAGGTCACTCTTGAGCTCGGTGGCAAGTCTCCCAACATCGTCTTTGATGATGCTGACATTGACAACGCCATTTCTTGGGCCAACTTTGGTATCTTCTTCAACCACGGCCAGTGCTGCTGTGCTGGATCCCGTATCCTGGTCCAGGAGGGCATCTACGACAAGTTCGTCGCCCGCTTCAAGGAGCGTGCCCAGAAGAACAAGGTCGGAAACCCCTTCGAGCAGGACACCTTCCAGGGTCCCCAGGTCTCCCAGCTCCAGTTCGACCGTATCATGGAGTACATCAACCACGGCAAGAAGGCTGGCGCTACCGTCGCCACCGGTGGTGACCGCCACGGCCAGGAGGGTTACTTCATCCAGCCTACTGTCTTCACAGACGTCACTTCCGACATGAAGATTGCCCAGGAGGAGATCTTCGGTCCTGTCGTCACTATCCAGAAGTTCAAGGATGAGGCTGAGGCTATCAAGATCGGCAACTCGACCGACTACGGTACGTCTATCTTTACTTAGTCTTTGCCGATGTTTTTGTTGCTAACATACGCACAGGTCTTGCTGCCGCCGTGCACACAAAGAACGTCAACACCGCCATTCGCGTGTCCAACGCTCTGAAGGCTGGTACCGTCTGGATCAACAACTACAACATGATCTCTTACCAGGCTCCCTTCGGCGGCTTCAAGCAGTCCGGTCTCGGCCGTGAGCTTGGCTCTTACGCTCTTGAGAATTACACACAGGTCAAGACGGTGCACTACCGCCTGGGTGATGCTCTCTTCGCTTAAAGCTAATTGTATGACTTGACGAAATTGCGAATACAAGTTGGATATATCCTGTGTGCTACGGCACTGGTTCAAATTGCTTCTTGTGCAGCAACCATGTGATTTATGTAAAACATATCAGATAGCCCCGGATACGATTTACGATTTTTAAATTTGCTTTGTCGTAGTGTCCACATATCATTGTCCGGCCAAGCACAAAGCCTGTGGCTATCTTGAGCACGCCGCGATCCTGAATCGTAGCTGGATTGGAAATTCGAAATCAATTGCCCCGCAGCCACCGACACTCGGGCTCCGGGCAAGTACCCCGCGAAATCCCTCACCCCTCCTCGGGGTATCTTGCTCACCCCTCCTCGGGCCAAGATACCCCGAGACAGACAGGATCGTACTGCAACGACAGGAGCATTAATATTCTTCCACGGTTGCTGAACACTAGTCTGATCCATGTAACTGAAAAGTACGATTAATTCGAGTAAGGTAAAGTCTAATTAAAATACTACTGCCCGTCATGTATTGTTGCTGGCCATGGCCGGTTTGACTCAAGTATGAAACTGATTTATTTATATCTTTATGTATTCAGAGAGTATATGATTCGAACATACGTGCTTGAATTTCTACGTGGGTCAATGGCCTTCTGATGCCCACGGCCTTTCCCGAGTAGGACTCTGCTGTAGTTGATCGCGCCGTACCAACACGGCAAAAGGTTTTTGGTGGGCTTTCTCGGTCGAAAGACAGCACAAGCTCAGATGTCCATGGGAGCGGGTCTGGGTATCCCAAGAGTCCAGGGTCCCCAGAACGCCAAACAGCGCTAGGCTATAAACACATTTTATAGCTTTCAATTTTGATAAGCTAAATGGTAGGATGATATGCTAATGTTTCCCCGCCGTCAAAGCACGTAATGCTGAAGATCGACATCCCCAAGTAAATAGACCATGCTCCAAAGCTAGGACGTAGCGTTGAAGTAGTATGCGCGGATGCAATATTACATTCTGCTTCTGCCATCTAGCAACTTCGTCAGGTCATACGAAGGAGGTGTCTCCTCGCCATTAACCAATATAGACTTTGCCTCGATCCAGTCCGTCTCCTGAAGAAGATTATCTCGCCATGTAGTATGATTATCTCGACCTTCAAGTATCATTGGTTCGCGGTTGGCAAAATCGCTCTTTCGCTAGCTTCATTATCCGTTCTTGTTCTCGCCCAGCACGGTCCGTTTAAGAGGTCGACGTAGGCGGATCTTGAAGTGCAGTCAAACGTCCTTGGAGTCGGTTAATCTGGTCTTGCAATCGTCGTATCAAGTCATTTGTTGTCTGGAAATCCAGAATCGATTTTTTGTTGCTGTCTAGTGGATTGGGGGTATGCTCCAGCTCGAACGGCTGAAGTTGTTCAGCCAGATCCAAATGGTCGTCTGCTGATTGCGGTGTTTGGAGATCTTGATATGATCGGGTTCGAGTCGACATCTCGACGGTAGTGCGGATCCTTCGCCTCTTGTTGATTTGTTTTTTGGCACAAATGTCCTTGCCTGTTTGTTCGGGCCTTATTCAGGGGCTCGATTGTTGTGCTTCTCCCCCTTCGAATCTGGGACAGCGTGTGTCAAGCATCCTTGGAATCTAACTAAGATGGGTTCACTCAACGAAGGGAGTTGCACTAGCCCCTTACACATAGATAAACATATGCACACCCACAGCTTCCATACCAGAGACTGGTCCTTGCGACAGCCGTAGTTACCGACCAAACTGATGCTGGGTCTGACACATGAGCTCGTCACTACATAAACTCACTACATAAACTAATGAGCTAGGGGTTAAATTGGCTAGTGATAACCCAGATGAATCTTCCTTACGTATTGTATTAGGAGTACGTAGTCCGGTTTGCTTACGCGTTGCTCAATCCACAAATGCAGCTTAGGTAGCTCACTGATTGCTGGATGATATGACCATCAAAAGTTTAACTTACGACCCGAGACGAAAGACAGCCGCTCAATTTGTGGGAATATTCGTTACTTTCCTGGCCCTAGGTTTGAATATGCTTGGGGAACTGGTCAATATTCAACTCATAGGCCTTGTTTAGGTACGCGAATAGTAGCGCGTATGAGTGCATGCACTATGGAGACGGTTGACTTTGTGCGTATCATGAGATTGCGCAGAGGATCAGTACGAGGGTTGTGGTCCTGGCTAAAACGGGGATCAAGAACCCTAGGCACACTTTCCCGTACATAAGAACTCCTCGATATAGACGACCTGGGAGCTCTCTCATCCGTCTTCCACCCACCTCTCTATAGCGTCAGTCTGGCGGACTAAAAATCTGAAAAATCTCTGCATGTCTATCACCGCCGAACCTACGTACACCACTGCAAAGGCCAACTACGCCACCTCTGCAACCAATTACCCTTATTTTCATACTCCTTGTCCCCCCCTTCCACCGGCGGCCAAACAGAATTAAAAATGGCCTCCAACTGCACATCCCCCTCAGACACCCAACAGCGGTCAATCTGTTTCTGTATATGCTTTACGGCCTTTACACCGGCCAGAAGATCCGTCTGAACCGTCCAAGGCGGCGCCAGCGCTTTGAAGATATTGCTATTCGACGCTATTGATATGCTTGTTGCAGCCACTGCAGGTGCACTATACAGTGGACAGATCTTTAACTTCGCGAGGCGCCGATCCCCCACCTGGAGAGCGCAGATGTGTGTAAAGATAGTCTTGGCCAGATCTTCGTCAATGGCGGAGTTGATCATCGTGTCTCTGATGACCAGTTAGGCACGTCGAGGCCGGTAGAAGGCGGGGTTTGAGCCTTCTCGAATTCCCTTAGGTCGCGCGGTGGGTTTGGGGAGAGGCATTCGGTTTCGTTAGGGTCCACAAGCGGCGGGCAGTTCAGGTAGAGCTCGAGAGTTGTTAGGGTTGAGAACAGGGCGAGTGCGGTGTAGGCGGGTGTTTCGAGGCCGCGATTGCGTTGGATGGCGATGCACAGGGTCTGGAGAGAGGGGCAATGGGCTGCAAGGGTGTGGATTTCTTCGACGGGGCATAAGGAGCCTGTTACACTCTGGCCTTTTGCGCGGAGTCGGCGGACGGTCTGATGGTTCCAGTCTTGGGGGCCGACGTTGAGCTTTAGTTCGAGTAGTGTTGGGCCGTGCTTGCGGAGGGCAGTAGGGAGGAGGGTTGGTTTGTAGCTACCCAGGAGGCAGACGTATGTGAGCGGGGGAATGGAGTCGAACATTGCTTCTGCAGCTGTGTAGAAGGATAGCTCGTCTACTTGCGGTGGGAAGAGAGCAAGGGTGAGTCTATTTAGCTGCTGGAAGGGACGAAGATTGGCAATAGCGCGCAGTACTTGGGTCTCTTCGATGCAGCCAACGGTCCACGATTTTAAGCAGCTGTAATCTACTAGCTGATCCCACTTGAGGAACTGCCCAGCCGGCATTAGGGTATTCAGCGGCCACGCTAGCTGTTCAAGCTTTGCACGCAGTGGTTCCCTCCCACTCCTTTCCTCAACAACCACGGTCTCGTTGAAGTCTTCGTTCGGGCCAGCTTGGCCACCCGTGATGATCTGCAATGCAAGCCTCTTGACATGCGGTGCACGAACAACTACATCTTCAAGAACTCTATCTGGGTGCTCCCTGAAGTTCCTGCGCTCCGGATACTCGAAAAGAGTAACATGTGCGGTGTGCAGCTGCGGCGACAGAACCCAACCGTTCGCCTTCCGATACATGTCTCCGAGTTGAGGACTCAAGTAAACAGATAACCGACAACCTGGATGATACTGCCTGATGGCCTCGTGAAGCTCGACAGGGCCGCCGTTGGACACAAGAAGATCAATATCCCGTAGTTGAGGAACCTTATGAATGAGGTCAATTACCCCGGCGCTGCGGTCCGTTGAACAACATTTAACTTTGGGGATTCTTCGATCTCCCAAGTTCTCAGCTTGAAGCGTAGCTCGGAGGCCACTGTAGGCACGAAGCACTGGTGCGCGCGGTGGGCCGCTAATTGGATACCATGGGACGATGATACTGAGTCGTTTTACGTGAACGAGCACACGGCTGGCTTCTGGCTGCCAGATAAACTTATGAGAGGCATCGTCTTTGAGTATACGGATGATGATATGCTCGTACAAGAGCGGCCTGGCAATTCTGTTCCATTCTTGGTCCACCAGGGAGAGTGCAGACAGGCTCTCTATACATTCATCGCGTGTCTGCAGATACGGTCAGATATAACGCCACTGAAAAAAATGGTTGACGTGCATATCTCGCAATCAGACATTTGATTTCTGATGGCAGTCGGTCCATGTTTTGGTAGAGGGGTTGGATGTTGTACAGAGAGTAAAAAAAAAAAAGCTAGCTTGGGAAACATGGCTTTCTTTTATAATCCTTCTACCCAAGGCTTACCTAACAGCACAGCGTTGCCTACTTCCTGCCTAGCGGAAAACATGTCTAGGCCTAGATAAAACTCCTGCTCTGCTCCTCCTTCCTCCACCCGCACCTCAACCCACCAACACCCTAAACATCAATCTTCCGATACTCATTCTTGTAGAAATTGACAATATCGATGCTTTCCCCTTTCCCACATCGTACGATGTGAGCCCGTAAGCTTGTCAGTTCTTCTCACTGCAGAATGGCTTCCTCGAGTTTGGCAGGTAGTTCTTGAGGCAGCTCAACCTCCCGAAATAGACTGTATCTTTGAAAGTATTTATGTGTAAGTCTGTTCTTCCTTGCCCAAAGCATTATCAACAGTATTAATCAATGAACAGTGTGCTTGGTAGTATGTTAGATATATTTCCTCACTTCTATAGCTGCAGATCTGGGATACAGGTACAGAACTATGTCTTGCTACGCAGGTTCAGCTATACTTTACTAAAAATGCCAGTGTTATAACTTACATTCAATTTTCTTGCCAAGAAACAGACAGATATTGTATATCATGGCGTGTTTTATATATCCAGCCATAGTAAGGATGTTACAGAGGAAGGTATAAATTGCTGCTTGTCAAGCACCACCTCTTGAGGGCTTTCTACAGTAACATTTCCAAAAACAGGCTAATCCAAGGCAGTATCTTCCCAATAAGAGCAAATCTCTGTGTATTGCCTGTTATAAAGTTTGTATTAGCCAAATCCTCTATTAACTGAATACCAAACAGAGCTCTGTTATAAAGAGTAATCATGAGATAAAGGATACCTGTCACAGGCTATGGCCTGGATTTTGGTTGTCGGCCATGCCTTCAACCAGGAATGATTCCAGAGATCTAAATAAGGTTTCCGCATCAGTATACAACCTCAGAATTGCAGCGCGCAGCTTCGGTAAAGAGATCCGTCGGCATACAGATCCGAAGAGTCTTGACGTACAACTGGAAAAGGTTGATAAAAGGGAGGAGGATATTGGCGCCTCTATCTTTTGTTTCCTTTTCTAAGCTTGTGATATTCGTGAATACAGGACAGCTAGTTGAAAACAATACTACCTACGCCCGTTACAATACCTGTCACAGATTATAGGTAAATATGGCCTTGAATCCTAATTCCAAACCTGATAACTCATTAGTTACTTCATGTAAACTGGAAAAGCTTGACCTGAAGATTCATTATACTATAGAGTTAGAGTCATAATTAACCTTCATCTACTTTTAATTTACCCACTATCCTATCTTGTAGGGTGCATCTGCAGAGCAGAGCAAGACCAGCTTAATACGCTGTGAAATTAGGTCGGCAAAAGGCCGGAAAACGTCAGAATATCACAACATCGCCTTGTATCAAAGGCCCCTCACTTTCTTGTATTTTGCACCTAGTATAAGAGCCCTAATCCTTGCTCCAGTAAAGAAGAATACTTGCAGTATAAAGATAATAAAGACTTGAAGTAGGCCATGAAGGAAGACAGGACTGTCCCGTTCCTATATAGAGGAGATAATATATTGATTATTATCTCAATAGCCTTTAACATATGCAAGGAAGGCGAAGCCTATGTTGCTTTCAAGTTTTCTGGTAATATCATACATGGACTGTAGTATTAAGGCTAAGTTATAATCCTGGCAGATAGTGGTGGAGGATATATGCTACCCCGTAATAGGTACAAGGCGTGTCACGTTAACACCTCTTACAAACCTGTCACTTCGGCCAAATCCACTCTCCATCCGTTTCTTGCGCCGTTGCAGCTTAAAGAGGATGTTGGCTGCACGCAGCACTGTCTTTCTATACCTGACCATTGCGTTTATCTCTGTTCAAGGGTTGCCAAGGGAGTGGCAAGTTTACCACCCTTGTCGATGGCCTTGATTGCGTCAAACATGAGCGTCTCTTTCGAAGTCCCCGTTGCGATCGACTTGATGCGGGGGTAGATGTAGGTCTTCAAGACAATATCACCGGATGGTCCCAGATCGGCTGCCAGTTTGTTCTGTGTCTTGAGGACGGGAATTTCAGTATTTGCATCCCGCAGAGTCTGGATTTCCTTGTCCGAGACAACCAGTTCCTTGGTGAATTGGTCGAACCATTTCAAGTCAAGCCCTGGAACCATGGCCTTCATGTCCTGGAGAACAGGCCTGATGGCTTGGGTGTTGAATGGATCATCTTGTGTCCCCGTCAACGGACTCAGAGGCTGGAGTAATTAAAGCTCAGCTCAAAAGGAAGTCCAAAGCGCGTTAGATGACTCTTCCAGTTCATGGGTCGACCTTTCTCAGGGTACGGACCCAACGCCGGGATAATGATCTCGCGGTGGATGCAGAGGAACTTGTACTGTGTGTGAATGCCATATCCAGCACCCGCCATCATGGTGGCAAACATCGGAGCGGTGCTATGCCACCATTTTGCGTGGTCCCTGTTCGAGAGGTTCAGGGCTTGACTCAACACGTAAAATGGCTTTGGCAGCTGTGCTGCTGGTTTCTTGGAGATGTCCATTGTTGAGCATTCGGGTTCCTGGTTTGTTGGATGAGTCCAGATTGAAAAGGACGAGGGGAACCCAAGGAATACTACCGTGCCCCTTCTGTCTAGGTTATAGAATAGCATGATTTTCATGATGCACGTTGTGGGGGCCTCGGTCTCTCCATGTATTTGTGGCAGCGACTGCATGAGTAGCGCATGCTACGCGAGCCCGTGCCTTTTGTGATGTAACTGCATCTCTTGTCGTCCGCTAAGACAGGAGTTTAAGAGGCTGCCTTGCTGAGGCCTACATTGTTTCCCGTACGTGTTCACGGTGGAGAGTGTTTTCCTGCATCTGCAATGAAGTACGCCCTAGTTTGGCCGCTGTGAGTTAAGACATAGTCAGACCATAATGCATAGCTTGCTATAATTTGCATCGCTCATGCCAAGGAGGTGTGAGGCTCCTGAGTCAAGATTTCTCTCAGTGCCAAGCAGTAATTTGTGATCTCCAACGTCTAGAACCGTACGTACCAGGTGCCATCTGCACGTAAGATGCAGCACCCTGAAATGGCCGTTGCCCAACCAGTTCAGAACAATCGTGAGGTCACGCAAGTACGGAAATTAGACGAGCTGAATAGAACATATCCTTCCTATGACTACTGGAAGGCTGGAAATTGCTTTAGTTGAAGTGGCGGTCACAAAAGGAGTTCTACTACAGGGGACCCCCACTGAGTACCATGCACCCAAAACAAGTTACGGTTAGTAGATTAGGGGTAAGCAATGGCTCAGCGCGTCCAGCCCACTGTTGGTAAAATTCATTGTTGGATGGGACTAAATGGGGTGATAATAGTATAAAGCTAAGGATCCATCATGTACAATACTTACTCTTGCTGTGGTCGTCCGGGCATTTTCATTTGTCCGGGCATTTTCATTGCTAAACCTACCGGCCTTGTTCCATATCTCGGCTGGAAACTTTTGCTTTGTCAATGCTACATTTTACCTCGCTGCCATGAAGACGCCGATTGCTGTTGTTGGGACCGCCTGCCGATTTCCAGGCGACGTAGCCTCACCATCGAAGCTCTGGGAGCTATTGTCCAACCCAAAGGATGTGCTTAGGGATCTATATCCCGAACGATTAAACCTCTCCTGCTTTCATCAGAACGGCAAGCAGCATGGGGCTAAAGATGTCCCGAACAAGTCCTATATATTAGACAGCGATGTTCATCGCTTCGATGCTGGTTTCTTCAATATCAGTGCAGCGGAGGCGGAGGCAATGGATCCACAACAACGGCTCTTACTCGAGACAACTTATGAGGCACTCGAAGCTGCGGGATATACATTGAAACAGATGCGCGGCTCGTCCACATCGGTGTTTATTGGCGCGATGGCATCGGACTACCATGACATTCAGGCTCGGGATCTGGACACAATCAGCCGATGGCATGCAACAGGGACATCGCCGAGTATCCTCTCAAATCGCGTCTCGTACTTCTTTGACCTGAAAGGGCCTTCAATGACTATCAATACTCCATGTTCCAGCTCACTGGTGGCATTGCACCAAGCGGTCCAGAGTCTTCGTGATGGTGATTGCACTACCGCCATTGTAGGTGGCGTCAATCTTTTGCTAGACCCTGAGGTTTTTATCAGTCACTCGAACCTACATTTGCTGTCCCCAACGTCAAGATGTCGCATGTGAGACAGAGATGCTGACGGCTACGCCCGAGGCGAAGGGTGCGCTTCACTTGTGATTAAATCATTGGGTCAGGCTCTGAAGGATGGGGACGATATAGAGTGCATCATTCGGGAGACTGCGGTCAACTCGGACGGCAGATCTGCGGGAATCACAATGCCCAGTCCGGAGGCCCAGGCGGCGTTGATCCGTGACGCTTATGAACGCAGTGGCCTGGATCCTGTTCGGGACAGATGCCAATATTTCGAATGCCATGGAACTGGAACGCAGACGGGAGATCCTGTCGAGGCGCAGGCAATCCAACAGACCTTCTACCCGAAGAGCTGTGTCTTTGCTCCAGACGACATACTCTATGTGGGAAGTACCAAGACTCTCATTGGCCACCTGGAAGGCTGTGCAGGTCTCGCAGGCGAGATGGAGGTTATAGGGTGCCTCAAGAACCGGATAATCACGCCAAACATGCATTTCGACAACCTCAATCCCAATATCTCACCATTCTACGACCACCTCCGGGTACCGACAAGCGCTATACCCTGGCCATCCGATGGCCATGGCTCTCCCTTGAGGGTAAGCGTAAACTCTTTCGGTTTTGGAGGGACTAATGCCCATGCCATCCTCGAGAGTTATGTACCCAGTCAATTGGGAACCCAAGTCACTTACTGTAAAGAGTCCGCAATCAAGGAGCATGCCACGGCTAGCCCATTCGTCTTCTCAGCACACACCCAGGAGTCCCTATATTCAAACATTGAACGAATGGCCCAGTACGTGAGGAACAACACAACGTTAGATTTGTGTAGTTTGGCCTGGACATTGGCCAAAAGAGCCGTCCTGCCGTTCAGGGTCTCTATCACTGCCATAAACAGAGACGAGCTCATCAGCAGTTTGGAAAAGGTCATTGAAGAGTTCAAAGGTAGCAAAATGAGCGAACAAGGCCGGTTTCGATGGAAGCAGTCACCTGAGCCACCAAGGATTATGGGCATTTTCACAGGACAGGGCGCACAATGGACTGGAATGGGGCGTGAACTGCTACGTGCGTCTTCCATTTTCCGCAGGTCTATCGAGCGGTGCGAGCGTGCCCTAGCAACTCTTCCCGACAAACCCTCGTGGTCTCTTCATGAGGAGCTTCTATCCGACAAACCCTCGTCGAGTGTCTCAGACCCTGCAGTAAGTCAACCGGTAACGACTGCAATTGAAATAGCAATCTATGATCTGCTGTGTGCGTCTGGAGTCCACGTCGATCTGGTCGTGGGCCACTCGTCTGGCGAAATAGTGGCTGCCTATGCGCTCAACATTATTTCGACAGAAGACGCCATGAAAATAGCCTATTACCGTGGTTTGCACACCAGGCCTGCTAGACGGGGTGGCATGCTTGCCGTCGGCCTTTCTTTTTCCGACGCCAATGACTTGTGCTCTCAGCCGTACTTTGCTGGGAAAATCGTGGTGGCAGCGAGCAATGGGCCTCTGAGCACCACCCTATCGGGCGATTACGATGCGATCCTCGAAGTCAAGGCACGCCTTGACCGTGAGAAGACATTTGCAAGAACTTTGCAGGTTGATGTTGCGTATCACTCACATAATATGGTGCCCTGTGCTTCTACATATCTCCAAGCATTGAAGGCATGCAACATCCAAGTGAAATCACCCAAGAGTGGTTGTACGTGGATCTCAAGCGTGACTGGAAACAGTGCAACTCTGAACTGGGATCTACAAGCCTTCTCCGCAAGCTACTGGGTCGATAACATGGTCAAGCCCGTCCTCTTTTCCCAGACAGTGGAGAGGTCACTTTGTGTTTGTCGAAGCCTTAGTGCGTGTATCGAGATTGGACCTCACCCAGCTCTCCGCGGTCCAGTGTTAGACATCTTGAAACAAAATGGGTTGTCAAGTGTTCTTTATACTTCGTTACTTCGCCGAGGGCAGAGTGATTTCAAGGCTGCATCATCCGCCGTTGGTTGCCTCTGGGAACGGGTGCCTGAACATTTGGACATTGGGAGGTTCCTCCAGGCCTTTAAAATGCAGCCCTTCCAACTGATAAAGGGATTGCCACCCTATTCTTGGGACCATAGAAGGCGATACTGGAGGGAGTCTCGCGTGTCGCGGAATTACCGTCTCGAAAGTACACCTGTGCACCCGCTATTGGGTCGGCGACTTCCCAGCGAATTCCCGAATGAAATGTGTTGGAGGAATATCCTAAATTTAGAGGCAATGCCCTGGGCTGAAGGTTATAAGGAAGAGGGCCGAGTGGTGCTTTCGGCAGCCTTCTATCTGGCCTCTCTGACTGCAGCTAGCTCTGCAGCTGTATGTCAAAGCCTTCATTTACTTGAGGTCAGCAATTTCGGTGCCATGGAATCCATATCCTTGGAAGAGGATGGCGATGGGGTAGAGTATATCACGAGAAAACGATTCCTTAACGAAACCCACGAGACAGCGTCAAGTACCAAACTGGATGCCGAAGCTTCCTGTCATGCGTGTTATAGCGATAGATCCCTCTTAACTAGGCTATGCACTGCACGTCTAACACTCCATCTCTGCGAAGCAAGCCATCTTGATAGTGACCAGCTACCCCCGAGGGAACACCCTAACCACCTTGTCACGCCTGTATATGTTGCCGATCTCTACGACTCCTTTGAACAGGCTGGCACAAGCTACTCCGGGCCCTTTCGATGCATAACCTCGGTCCAGCAGTCTCTGGGCGAAGCCACCGCGTCTGCAGCTTGGGTAGCTGATACTATCGCCTCGGGATCTGCACTTCTTCCAGCGAAGCTACAAGCTTCATTCCAGGCAAACTTGTGTGCCTTTGCCTCACCATTGAGTGAGGGGCTGTGGGCCCGTTTTCATGCAAAGGAGGTTCGTCGGGCTCTCGTTAGCCCTCACATTTCTCTCGGAAACGTTTCATGTGAGATCGACGCTTTCGTGACTGGACTCGACAGTGACGCAGTAGAAGGCGATGTGTCGATGTACAATCCAGAGGGGAAATCTATAGTGCAAGTCGAAGGCTTGGTTATGAAGAGTGTCCCTCGATCTGATACCTTGAGCGAACGCAACCTGTTCTCACACGTGGTATGGGAGAGCGACCCTTTCGGATATTTATTAATATCTTCGTATCATGCCCCGAAGGATGGGATAGCTTGGGGAAATGCAGCAGATGTGATCGCTTTGTATCATTTCCGAAGAGCACTCGACGAGCTTGATTCACGCGAAGCTGGAGGTTTTATTCCTCACCACCAACTCTTGTACCGTGAGATTAGCCGCATTGTTGCGGATGACAAGGGCTCTGAGAACTACGTTGCCCTCCCAGATCGTGCCCTAACGCAGGAAGAAAGCATAACCTCAATGGTCGATCAATTCGCAGGAGCCGTGGATCTTCAGTCAATCCATTCACTCGGCATGGCCTTGCCAGCCATACTGAGAGGCGAGGTAGACCCTCTTGACATGCCGAACGGAACTGACATCTTCGAGGACCTATCCCAAGCTCCGGGGGTACTTTCTCCGCTGAACGAAGACGTTTGTTTTATCATCAAACGTATTGTGCACAAGCATCCACATATGGACATTTTAGAGCTTGACGCTGGTCGTCCTGTGATATCCCAGCAAATACTGAAAGAGCTTGATGATAGGTATACTTCCTATTGTCTTAGCAGCAAGGCTCCAGCATCACTAGACCAGACAGTGACCAAGCTCTCTGCCATTTAGTAAGTCTTGACTTTATAGGCTTCATCAAGACAAACTTGGATGAATTGAAAATATCTATTGCCAGTTCGAGTCAAAGGATGAGTTGTTCCTTTCCACCTAGACCTATAAAAGTGTGGAATCTCCACGATACTCTTCCACGAGCTTAGCCAGAATGGTTGCCATTCTTGGCTTTTGTTTGGTGCTTTAGCCAAGATAAATTGGCACATTCTCAGCCAGAACGATTCTATTGAAGGAGAGCCAGGTTTCCTTTATCAATCCAGTTTTGAGCAGCTTCGAGGCTCTCGCATACATAATAGTTAAACTCACTCTCTAGCCCATATCAGCCATGACCGGATAGGCGTCTAGTGTAGCGACGGCCTGCAATAGCTCCTTGTGAGTTTCATCCGTATTCATATAAGTCATCTTGCAAAGGAAAGCTGGTCCATCAAGAGACCCAGTTGTCTATAGAGCCGGCCGGCCATAGCTCATGACAGAGTTGACACGGTCTTTCATGGAGCCAGAACTCTTCATCAAGATTACTTATATGCTTCTCACGCAACAAATCTGCTACCTCCTTGCCAATTTCCTCTACACTCAAAGGGAGATGCTCATTACGCCGAGTAATATTGTTTCAAGGGGTCCAGATTCCCTTTGGCTGGGCTAAACCTCGCCGCATTGATCGACCCGATCATCCGCGCCAAGAGTGACCGGGCAAGTCCACTTAGAAGATATGCCTCTGGATGACGAAAGTAAGGAGTTCCAGATGGGGCAAGGCGCAAATTTTGCAGGCGGCATGATGGTTGATTCGACAATATATGATTCCAAACACTGCGAGCGAGCGCCTCATCTATTGCTGCATTGATGAATGCTTCGCAAAGAATATTTTGATCCACATCCTCACCACGAACCCCCCCTCTGAAAGGCGCCCTGGGTCAAAAATGGAGGTCAATGACCAAGGAATGAAGGGATGAGAAGCCACAAAGAGCGTAGTAGAATGTGAGCCTCCCGAGCGCATAAAACTGCAGCCGCAGCTCCTCCAGATCTGGACAGCTTTCTGTCAGCCTGGTAATATCAGAAACATTTAATTCTGAATATTTGTACCCTGTATCCCAACTGCTCCCAATACGCGGGCTTTTGGTGGATTGCAGTATAGGTCCTTGTATTGATCGGTCATGACGTTCCATGATTGTGGTCAAGCTCAAAGCTGCGCAGACCATGGAGACAAGAAATCTTCAATCGGTTGAAAGCTTTAACTTCAGATAAAGATTCTGAGAAATCTGCTCCCATATTTGGTTCACGCCAACCGATGGAATTTACATTAATAAAAAGGCATTCTAGATTTGGGAGTGCCAATGCAAGCTGAGCGAGAGTGGCGGGTTCAGTATACTGATCGACGTCGACTGATTTCAGCTGAGAAATGTCATGTTTTTGTGAGTCTCAGCAAGAGTTGTTATTATCACCATTATTGAGTCAAGGGAAGATGCTTGTATCGGTTTGCATATTGCGGCGAGATTCTGCCACTCTTCGATTAGCATGGTGGTAGGCACACAACGATCTGTATTGATACACTTGATCTGTATTTTCTCGAGGATTTGATAATTTCAGTCCCGATCAAGCACGGCATTTCATCCCTAGCTTATGGTGAGAATAGTGCCGTCAATACCTGCGCCGTCTTATACCTCCGGGCACCCTCATGATTCATAGGATATTGCCTACGAGCGCCATGCGCCCTCTCAACCAGTAAGCCGACCGCACTGCAAACACCGCGCCCAGTCCTGCGCAAAGCCTCGACGAATAAACAGCTCCGTGGGTTGCAAACGCCTCGACTTCTCCTTGTGACACGGAAGACATGGGGCCTTCTTTACCTTCACCTTCACCTTCATCTTCACCTCCACCTTTACCTTGACCCATGCGACGATTATTGTCGCAAGAAAAGGGTAAGGGGAGAGGACCCCACCTTTGCTGCGGCTTCGCATCCCCTCACAGACAGCGACCAATTTATCCCACGATTCCCTCGACGAGGTGTCATACGCCAAAACAAGGCAGACATGCTGCATGATAGTGAGGAGAGCCGAATAAGCAGCCCAAGTCCCCGTGGAGTCCGTCACAAAAACAAAGCGGACATCGTAGCGGAAGTAGTCCGTCTCGGAGTCGCCTGTCAGGTCGAACTCGCTTTCCGTAATTTGTTTCTCGCTAGAGTAGCTATTTAGACTCAAAACTGCGCGCACGGGTGTGAGTGAGCTCAGCTAGGCAAGCGCCAGGTTGGGGTTGTGGTATAATATATATAGTACTTGAATCAACTAGGAGCATGCGTGCATGTATGCATGTTGCAATGCGCTGGGTGGGTATGTAGATAGATGGATAGATAACGTACCCTGTAAAGACGCGAGTAGTCGACGGCGCCTTTGTGTGACGAGCTACGCCCGAAGTCTTGATTCGGGCATTGCCCGAATTGCGATGGACATGATCAACATGATCAACAACATGATCAACAGGATTAACAAGATCAACGTGGTCAACATTATCAACGTGACCAATATGTTTGATACTGATCAACACACTCGGAGTCCTATGACCCGAGCTCGCTACCAAGCTTGCCATTCCGGCAAAGCATATAAGAAGCTCAACGGTCACTGTTTATTAGTTCTTTAACGAATTCTTCTCTAGTCCAATGCTACTTGTTAGTATCAACGACTCTAGCTCGTGACACTTTGGCATTCGCGACCATAATGGCGATAGATTGGATCCCAGAACCGGCCTTGCGGATTGAAGGTAGCGTGGTGGGTGACCGCTTCACCGCGCTAATATGCATGGCGCGAGGAGGAGGGAACTGGTTAACACTTTCGCTCTCTGCTATCGTGGCCGGCGCTCATGGCGCGGGCTCACTGCACGGCTGCTCCGGCTGGCTTTGCCACGGAGCTTGCGGAACACGGAGAGAGATCAAATGGAAGACGGGCGGGTGAGGTATGTGGGTGAAATGAGTGGATACGGGCAAAGCCTGGAATATACCTGCAACCGAGGCACAGCTAACGCCTAACGGATATTTATGTGGAAATTGCCTTGGCCGTGTTTTTGGGGCCGAAAAAAAAAGAAAGAAAAAAAAAAAAGTCGGACCTTGCCTGATCAAGATGCTCTGTGATAGTCGATATTAATAGTTAGAGGATGGAGGTAACAAGGGCGATATGTGTAGACCTTGACAAAACCCGCGACGGGTCGGGTACGGGTCCAGACCATGAACCCGCGCGGGTTTTTCGGTAACCCGTGGGTTGTCAAGCAGAGCAAACATACTGTATAACCCCAGAAACTTGATAAATTAGCAAGTTTACGCAGTGAATACGGCCTAATATAGAAGTTTTATGCAAAATGGGTTCATGGCGGATAACCCGCAGGTTGGCGGGTTTTGGGTAGGGTGCTGACCGTCGATCCAACCCGTGGGTTGGGGTTCTGACCTTGGGCCCGTCACGAGTTTTGTCATGGCTATAATCCACGGCCCGAACGGCCCGGCCCGACCCGACAGAAGCTCTCATAAACGAATAGAGTTACTTGCCCAGTTGACAGAGTCGACGTTCAACCAAGGGACTGAATCAAACCACTCGTCAAGCACATCGCTAGAATCCGGACACATAGGCGAGCCGTCGGAATTATCCGGCCATATCATAGTCCTACTAGGGTTCAGTCACCACAGCATAATAGAGTATATATTACATGGGCTCACCGTAAATGGCTTATGATCGGGTAAGCCTTGGCACAGATGGTGCTTCGTTCTCGAAGCGCCTCGAATCGGACGACTGCAGCATCAATCACGGATTTGTACGCGGATGCATTCAAAGATCCGGGTGCCATAAGTAAACAGGAGGCCATTGCGACCGCACCATGAAAGGCGCAGAAACTTGTCGTGCCATATACATACCAGCGATAACGTCGCAGTCGTGGAAATTCGGCGAATTGTCGGTGGATTTCAAGCAAGGCCACCCCTGAGGTAGTGCACTTTAATTGCGACTCAAATCTGGGTGGCTGGCCCAATCGAGATCGGCAAAACGCCCTGTGAAGAAGAAGATAGAGCTGATGGGCATACTGTTGCAAGATACACCAATGAGCATAGCTCGACAAACCAAGCACACTGGGTTGCCCGTCTATAAGGAACTTGGCATCCCACTTTGCCTGTTCCTGAGATATCAAAGAGTGAAATGAAGTCAGATTGTCTTCGGTCAGCTCGGTATCCCTAGAGAGAAGATCGCAGACGCGGCTGGAAATCTCAAAAAGACGGAGCTTGAACACAACCACGGACATCTGGGTGGGCTAACTAGAGGGCGGAAGAATCATGTCGTCCCGAATATCAGTGTCATTAACATCCGCGGGCAGTGTAACTTCGATTTCCGAGAAAGCTGAGACGTTCACATCGCGGAAAAGGATGGCTTGATAGGTATGCAGCATAATGATGCCCGCCCAGCAGCGACGGCGCTGCTCAAACTCAATGCAGCCCATGGTGGAAGGTTTGGTCTTTATATTGCATCGCAGCGCAATACCGATATTAAGAGCCATGCCTTCGCAAACGTCAATCTTAGTCACGCCAGGAGTCAGAGCGCATACCTAAGAGGACCCAGGTCTGTTCCACACCGCATTATGACTCATCCCATAGATGAGGATCAAAAGCGCTTGGAGAGTATGCAGGGAATGTCGGATAAGAAATCGATCCTGAGACAGGCAAACCATTGCACGATTACGAAACTTTGCTGCGGTGGCTCGAAAGTCCAAAGTCTCGGTCTCTTTGCGCCAGCTGTCTATTGGACTAGGGTCACTATCCTCCATTGTGTTCAAAGTCACAGAGCAGAGGACAAAAAGCAAAGCCATCCAGGAGAGACTGGTCTCGGCTTGGCTATGAAAGAATCGGGTGTACTCTCTCTGAAAGGTAGGCCCATGTAGGATATGATACAACGGCGACAAACGGGAGAAGTATTGGATAATAAGATAGTCGCAGCATTCTTTTGGCGGGAGTAGACTCAAAAGATCCTGCTTTGAAATGTCTGGACCAAGGGAAAACGGGAAATTGAAACCGTTTGGCTGGCAACCTTGCCCGTCTCTGGTATACCAAGGCTGGTCTGTCGGCCGCTGGAATATTTCCTCCCAACGAGCATGGCTATCGCTGGCCGCCAGGTTCTCAGACGGGTGAAGGAGAGAACGGCCATCATGTTCGGGAAGCGGAGCAGGGAGATGGGACGACTTCCGACCGAACCCATTGTCTATAGCCGGTGATTGCCGTAACGTATCATCATTGGTAGGTCCCGAATCATGTCCTTGTGGGAGATTCCGATAGGTGCAAAGACTGACCAGGCCACGCCGAGAGCATGACGTACAAGGAAGGCATCGGTCACAGCGTAACTTAGAACGCCTACACGGTTCGCAGTTGAACGGCTTCCGCGCCCGCCGTATACGGTTCCTTTGTTCGTTCGGAGTGGCTTCTGCGACGGATGGCGATGGAGACATTCGTACCTGGCCTGCAGCTCGGCACTAATCGAGGTGTTTGTAATTAAAAGGCCCAGAATTTGTGAGTGTAGTGCTCAGGTGGGACGCAAAGTCAATACCATGCTTTCACTCGTTCCAGAATAGCCAGATGCGTGGGGCGCTCCACAATAAGTTGACCAAGGCGAGAGGAAAATCTACGGCTGAAGAGTGCCCGATGGTACTCCCTCGTCTCTCGCGGTAAGTTTCACGGAACCAGAACACTTTGATTAGGGACTTACTTGTACCTATAGTCAGCTGCTGCATGATGCGTCCCCGGCTCCAACGATTCATTCGGATAAACAAGACACGAACTTAGATAGCCCGTGCCTTCAGCCAGCCATCCCAGTCCCGTCTTGGGACGGCGACGAACCCCGCAGAGAGCATTCATTACATTGCTTTATTCACTTTCCGTTCGTCCTTAGTGGTTGACAGATAGTGCTCGCGTTTGGCATTTCCCTTTTCCTTGTTCAAGTGAGTGTTCTCCTGTCGTTAACCAGCGTCGGTGCAGAGAATTCAACCAGCTTAGATTGACATCACTTTGCACAGAGCAGAGACGGCTAGCCAGATGCATGCCTTTAGTGGCAGTCTTGATATTGGAGACGGTTGGATACCACGTATATTCAATCCAAATCCCTAAAGCTAATTCTTGACTTGGCATGACCTGACCCTGAGGCTACATCACCAGGAGGTTGAAAATGCGCCAGGATAGCTTCATGGAGGCCCATTTGAGAGCAGAGGAGAGATATAGAGAGACGGCTATTATACGAGTTTACCGGAGGAACAGGCCTGTCCATATTATCTGCGGACTGTAGAGTGCAAGTATACTCGAGTCTATAGTGTAGCCATCTTCGATAATGAAGCCATGGATCCAGAGAGGACGGCCGGCTCACCGGAGGAGCAGTAGGCCAGAAACCCTCCGTCTCCTTTCACACGAAGTATTTGCGACAGAGCGTATAGACATGCATGTTGTCTAGATAGCTGGCCAGATATTTGTGAATCGAATCCCCGGCTTTCTTCTGGAGCCTTAATTCTCCACCGAGCACCTATCCAGTGCGTCAGGCTGCTGCTGCTCTGGGAAGATAAATTATCAGAGAATATCGTTCGGAAATCAGACTAAAAGCTTTGGAAACGCTCCGCTGATAATACACGTAGCCACATCCCCTCGCCATGGCGGGCTTCTGCGATTTTCTTTCTCGTACGAAAACGAATGAACACTTATTTGGCTACGAAAGAAAGTTGTGGGCCTTCGGGTCTGCTAGCCCCACTCGTTTTCGTACAGATATCTACAGCACTATCGTCTCTGAGGCTCTCGATGCAGGAATTACTGACATCAGTTTCTGGGGATTCACCGATAAGCACGCGTACACTTGGGTAAAGGGAGCGAAGCCCTTGATGTTCGACGAGTATTATAATCCTAAGGGTGCGTTCTACGCAACCCACACTGCCTTGGCAAGCTTCGATAATGTGGCACCTGCCAATCAAAGCTGTGTAAAGGGTCTACCTGGGTCTCTGAGGGGGCAATAGGCGGAGAGAGTGACTTTATTACGGCGTCTGCGGAAGGTTCAACACAGCCGAAAGCTCGGCATTTTCAGTATCCCAAAGGCTTTCAACCTCTGGGAGACTTTACCCCCAACCAATATGTATTCTAGAACATCTAATAATCGTTCAATAATGTATGGTTTGAAGTGTCCAGTGGTTAGCCGCATACTAACTTATGCATACGTTTCCGTTTACCCCAGGAGAACTTTCCAATGCAATGACTATCCGAACGCTTCGGCTTCGTGCGCTGGGATAAAGCGTGCAAGCTAGCTTATGTTCGTCGAAGTCCGAGTTCCCGGGCTCGGTGAAATTCTGCGAAATGTAGAGATCAACCTCCCTCGGACAATTTAGGAATCGGCCGAGCTGAAATGTCTTCTTCCTCACCACCGCCACCGGTCTATTCATTTTTGGTGGCTCCGACCTCCAGACTTAAAGACCTTGAACTATCTAGTGATGGAGGTGCCTGCAGCAGTTATCCACTACCATGAGCTCTTACACATCCCGGCTGTTTCTGGACAATGTCAGCGGGGTAAGTCTGCCGAGAAAACATGGTGGCAGGTGACGTACTTGCCCAGATATATCGGTGATCGCCAACATGCTGTCTCCACACAAACACACTTCCCGATACATATGTTGTCAATCTGTTAGCTGCCATCGATAGGACTGACAAAGAAAGAAGAGATTTGCCCAGAGGCGAGGCTACGTTGACACGAGTACTATCCAAATTGGATCCAGCAGTTCTCTGGCTGAAGGCTCCCAAGGGACATCGTCTGTGGGTTACATTGATATTGAGTCGTATATATCTTTTCTGTTACCGGAAGACGAAACATTGCGTCTTGCGTCCTGTGTTATTCGTCATATCTTATATTTTGCACCGCCTCAAGATTCCTCTAATCTGTTAACTGTCGTCGAATTTCGAGACGTGAAATCGAGGCTTGCTGCGTCTACTCCTACACTAGCCCGGACGATAGTAGTTACTGATGATGGGGGCCTTTGTTTGCGACAGGAATCGAGCGGAATTTTCAAAGTTTCAAAAAACCGAGTGGCCCTCTTGGAAGCAAAACGACGGTTTTGGTGCCTTGAAAATGGCCGGCCGATTATTTCGGACGCATGTTTCGCGCAAATGACTTGTGAGGCTCTAGTAGCTAGATTAGCTGATCCGCTTGGTGAACTGGAACACGGCAGGTAACGAAAGAACTTCCTGCTATACCGCACTACGTCATGTCTATTTTCACGCTGGGGCTGACCGTTCATGATAGCGTATTAGTTATAAACGCTACCCAGCATTATATGTGCTTCCTTCATTTTGAAGTCAACTCAACTCCATTGTTCGATCTTCCTTCCAGAAGCGGAAGAGAACAGATTATTTTAAACCTATGTGGTATCATGCGCTGGGCCCGAACTGCATAGTATTTGAGGCTTCGGGGGGTTTCAAGGAGAGCTGCGAGTTTCGTGCTGAACCTTCGGCAACAAAACCGAGCAAGCAAGGAAGAATAACACAGGGAGGAATAGCACTTGGTAAGAATTAGACACAATGTACCGTATTTTTAAAACTAGCATTTTCTTCGCTTTCTCTTAGGGCCACTGAGGGCCGAGGCCGATACCCAAAACGGAAAATTAGGTGTTCCTTTCCCCCGGTGGGTGGAATGGCTTACAATGCTATAATCTCTTGACACGCTTTGTCGACATTTGTATACGAAGATACTAGTATTAGGGACTAAGACGACATGAGCTCGAAATTCCAGCTTGATAAGAGACATGGGCGGGTCGATATATATATTGCAATTGTGAAACAGTCTTTTCCGGGAATCCTCACTGACCAAATCACTTTCTTCGAACCTAACAGCCAATGGCCTCTGTCAAGAGAGCAACTGGTCAACATGCGTCACTATTTGGCCATCCACAGACGAAACGCAGGCCTCCTCATATGATATCGTCTCAAATGAATGGCTGCTGCTCCCGTAATCTCACTACCTCAATCCCAGTTGTCGGAACCTGCAAAGCGCATCCTTATAACCCATTAATCATTTCACCTTCTGAGAAGAGACAAGGCTCAATTAATTGGACTCAGGGCGAAAAGCTCAACGAGGCGCACATGATAGTATCTTATCATTTTGGCTCATCTGACATTTCATACCCAGTCAAATAGAATGCCCGCATCGTATAGAACACTTGAGGATTGAGAAATCCACCCTGTCGGGTCCAGATTATCCCTTAACTTGGACTGCGAAGCCTTTTTCTGAAGTACTTCCGTTCCTGTTCCTGGGGGGCTATTCCACACTTCATCACTATCCGGTAATCCAAAACATAGATCCGCCAGGGTTAGAAGCTCACTTCTGCCCCTGTCGGCATGCACACCCGCTGACTTCACACAACTAGTCATTCGACATACCTTGTATAGCGCTAGCCCAAATCGCTTGGTCTCTTCCACACTTACCCAGAGCAGCGCTGGCGTTATAGCGCTGTGATGCGTGAGCATGTTGGGGTAAGAGAAAATCCCGCCCAGCCGACAGCTTTGGACTAGAGCCACGAGAAGTTCGTACTCGTCTGGCTCAATCAGGTATCTGAAGTTAAGGTCAAACGCTCCTCGTTTTCCGGCACGAAACAATGCGAAAATGGTCTGTAGTAGTATACTTTGGTACGTTGGCAAGGGCCATGTGACCCGCGGTGTCATGTCCGATATTTGCCACCGATCCTGATATATACGAAAATGTTATCATCTGGTTGGTCGGTACTCCGTGATGTCATGCAATATCTTACCATCTGAGAACGGATTGCAGCGCAAAGGCTATTATGAAAATCCATTGCTGCGTCCTGCGATTTTGGACTTCCTTCCATCCACAATCCGATCATGGCGATGGATTGGATTAAAACACAAGGCTCGGTCGACAAGTCGAACGTGCCTCGGTGGAGAAACGGCCATTTCGGGTGAAACTCTTTGAAATAAATATCGACATAGTCATGGGCGATCCAACGGGGCGGTTTGACAGCTGTCGTCTTTGGGTCATCCGACAAGGAAGCTTTTGGACCCGGTTCGAGAATGGCAGGTCTGTGCTTCATCTGGACGTTGTTGTCCTTGACGCAGGCTCCCGGAGGATTTGCGTTCGCTGGATAACAGACTATATCCCGTTTTTGACATGAAGTGCATGGAAAGCCACCAATGCAGCGCTCTTTACGCTCATGGCATGCGCGACAAGCTTTCTGGGCCCGAGATGAAGGGGGCTGTCTGTCTGGGTGATAGGTCCGGACATGTCGGCGCAAGAGGTCACTGGTCATCCATGAGCTAGGACTTTCCTGGACATAAAATCGACACAAAGACAGACCTTCTTGTCAATCTACTCTCGCAATATGGGCACGAAAATGGATCCGTCTGGGAATGATGCGCCGCATGGCGATTCAGATGCTCTTTGCGCCGGTATTCCGCCTTACAGCCGGGATAGTCGCATCGATACGGCGCTCGGGCGATATCGGCCGAGGACTTTGGTGGCATTTTGTTCTCTAGTATGAAAGACTTTTAATTATGGGATATGGGTAACATTGTCGCAAGAAATACATGCAGTGGCGGGGTTTAATGCTTTAGACTTTCCGGCCCTCCCGGCATCCCACTCGTTCCATCCCACTCAGCCATGCGCGATGACAAACTGCCCTTCCCGCGGAAGTGAGCCCCACAAGGCAGATCTAACATCAGAAATGCCTCCTGTCAATGGGCGGTGGCTTGTTTCGCATCGGTGTACTGGGCACCGATATTCGTTGATAAGTGGAACAGAGTATTGCATTTTCCAACATTTATAGTACAACAATGCCAAGCTGCTTAATGTACATCCTAATCTGCTGTTAAGATTTCCCAGTACAATGAGAACCACAAAAACCATGATAATACAGCGCCGATGAGCACCGTGGCCATGAGAAACAGCATTAGTACACCTTCTTTGGAACCCCCGGAACCGTCCACACCACCTTGTCCATGAATTTCTCCTGCATGAACACCTTTGCCAAATCCTCCCGATTCTCGGTGAAGTGGTTCCAGGACTCGAAATGGATCGGGATCATAAAGTCGGCGCCAATATCACGAGTCAGCTGCACCGCCTGTTCTCCATCCATCGTGATCTGCACCGAGCCGTTGGGAAAGTCGAACGTAGCCTTGCCCAAGTTCAGCAGGGCGGCAGTGATATGCCACTTCTTTCCAATCTCCCGCAGCTCATCAATGTAGACCGTGTCGCCAGAGAAGTAGATCGCATTAGGCTTTCCAGAGGAATGAGTCCCAAATGAATCCGTCTCCAGGATAAAGCCGGTGACCTCTCCGACTGGGAAATGCTTGCACGGGGTGCCGGTAATCCGAAAGACCTTTCCGCCGATGCTCGAGGTGACGGTTTCCCAGGGACGCAGACCAACAACGCCAGGACGAGGGCGAAGGTTGGATGCGCCGTCCATTGTTGTGAAGACTCTCCGGCCGTCAAGTAGTTTGCGGCCTTCGGGGTCGAGGTTGTCGAGGTGATCTTCATGGCTCAACAGGACTGCATCAATTGGGGGCAGATCATGGAGGCGCAGGGCTGGTCCTTGTTGGTTAACCAGATGCGGTGGTGGTGGTATCTTGTCCAAGCCAAATATACTCAGGTCCGCATTCTCCCAAACTTCGGTGGAGTCATATTGAGTCCCCTCTATCGAGCCAAAGAATGGGTCCGTCAGGAAATTGATCCCGTCGACGTTCAAAATGGCAGTAGCTGTAGTGATGTGGGTGATTGTAAGACTCGGCTTCGGCATTGTTAGGTTTCAGGCGTGAAATTGCTGGATAGCGTTTGTTTTCTCGTGTTTCGTTTTCCAGGCCACTGAAGGATGTAAGAAGAGGTGAGATGTCTTAATCAGAGATCGATGAAGTACAAGAACGCAATGTGCAACCGTTGGGGGTTTAAGTACCTCGCTCTCAGATGGATGATTAGAAATCTCATTTCAAAGCTGTGGCCTTGGCCCAGCATATCCCACTTAATTGCGTGTGGCAAGCGAACATAGGCCACTATCCTGAGTATGAGTAAGTTGGCATCCCACCTCGTGATGTGGGTGCGCCTGGGAGAGTAGTAGATCTGGGGATATACATGAATGAACGCCCGCCAGGTATTACAATTCGCCACCGGTATCCCACTTATCCCACTTACAGATCTAATCAATACTAATCTGCCCCTGGGAAGCAAAATCACGGACTAGCAGCCCAATGAGGCGGACTGACAAATGGTCGTAGGTTGTCTGATACAACGCTTCATCGGCATCCCACCTGGTTTTTTTTCCTGATGGAAAAAGGGTATAAATAAGTAGTTTGTTGGCCATGTAAGTACGGACCACTTCCCAAAAACACTATAGGGTCCTGCTACCTCCCCCAAATAAAGCTATCATGCTTACTTCCCAAGACGTGGAGGCCTCGCCAGCCGATGGTAAACCATTTCCAGGTTTCACCCCGGCAGCGGAAGGCTATTGTACACAAAACATCGAGCCCGTGATCTCCAAATTACCGAGCATCCTAAATTCTCCTGAGTTCGAAGTCAACTGGGAAGCCAACGACCCTGAAAATCCTCGTTTGTGGCCACTCTGGTATAAAAGTCTGACCGTCGCGGTCATGAGTCTGAGCACGACAGTCGTCAGTCTATCAAGCACCCTATACACATCCGGTATACCTGGGGTGCAAAAAGAATTTGGTGTTTCCAAGCTCGCAGCCCTTGCCGGTGTCACAACTTACATGTTTGGCATGGCTATCGGCGGCGTTGTGTTTGCTCCGCTGAGCGAACTGGTCGGTCGGAGGCCAGTCTATATTGCCGCAATGACGGCCTTTCTCCTATTTCTGCTGCCGCCTGCATTGGCCCATAACATTGAAACCATCCTTGTGAGCAGGTTCTTTGGTGGGCTCTTTGGAAGCGCTCTGATGTCGAACTCACCCGCGTCCGTGAATGATATTATATCGGATGAACACCGGGCGTTGGCATTTGGCTTCTGGTCAATTGGCCCTACCAACGGACCTGTTTACGGCCCGATTATTGGGGGCTTTGTCTACGAATATCTCGGGTGGAGATGGACACATTGGATTGTGCTCATCATCGGAGGTGGCGTCATCGTCGTCTTGGCGTCTATCAAAGAAACCTATGCCCCGGTGATTCTGAGACGGCGTGCAAAGAAGAGGAGAGTAGAAACGCAAAATCCAAAATGGTGGACACGATATGATGGCGGACAAGTCTTCAAGTTATCCCTGCGAGCAAGTATGAGACGGCCATTTGTGATGCTTCTCACAGAGCCAATCTGGTAAGAAACTATCTTCCCTCCCACGCTCCAAGGCTTTGATCTAACCATCTCGCAGTATATTTTGGGACGTCTATGTCGCACTTGTCTACGGCATACTCTATCTATGTTTCGTTGCCTATCCAATCGCCTTCCAGCAGGAGCGCGGATGGTCACCAGGAATCGGCGGCCTTGGGTTCATCGGCATAGGTGTCGGAGTGCTGATAGCCATTGCGTGTGAGCCATTATTCCGCAAAGCCATCAACTCGCATCGAAAGACTTATGATGGCAACGTACCACCAGAGGCTATGGTCAGTATCGTTACTCTTGGTGCAATCCTTCTCGCCGTTGGACAGCTATGGTTTTCCTGGACGTGTACACCAAATGTCCACTGGATCGTCCCCATCCTGGCCGGACTTCCGTTTGGCGCTGGGAATTCATGCGTCTTTATCTACGCCTCTAACTATCTCGCCCGCTCGTACGGCATCTACGCGGCATCAGCTCTGGCGGGCAATATGTTTGTACGCAGTGTCATGGGAGCGTGTCTCCCCCTTGCAGGTCCGTCTATGTACGGAAATCTTGGTCTGAACTGGGCTGGCACTCTTCTTGGTCTGGTGGAGGCTGTGTGTATCGCAATTCCTGTTGTTTTTTACGTCTACGGGCATAAGATTCGCAAGGCCAGTCGTCTTATTACCGAGGTCGAACGATTCGTTGCGGCCTAGCTGTTGTTAGGTTTAACAAATCGGTGGTTACATACAAGGCATAGAAATGGGGAAGTGACATTCATTAACAGTGGGCAGGAGTTCCTTTTTTCTTTTCTTTATGTTTTCTTTGTTTTTAAACTGCCGCCGCGCGAACCTTCTTTCAGCAAGTGAACCAATGAAGTTGGTACCTCGCTAGAATTTCAGCGACGCGATAAGATTCTGGCTGAAGTGGATAGTGGTTTCCTGGAGTTTAGATGCAGAGGCCGTTTATAGACGGCATTTATAAGCAACCCCGCATCCACATTCTCTTGTGACGATAAACGCCGTCCGTAGTTGGAATAGTACACGTAAAGCCCACAGGTCCCGGTATCCCACCCAATAGACCTCCCACTCAGGTTATTAAGATGACACGACCGTCGGCGTAGTAGTCAGGAGAGATGCGTGAGCTTCAAAGGGTCCAGGTTGGATGGTAGCCTGTTCTCGCAGACGCATGGTAACCAGTAGTTGACTTTCTTCCCTGCTCATTGACATGGATGCGTGAGCCAACTACGAGTCATATTAACTAGGAGGGATCAAGGAGTCATTCTCCTGTTCTAGCCACATGCTCTCCCGTAATACAAAACATCAATTTTCACAAATATTTGGGCCTTGTCGGGACGTTTATTTTATAAAATATACAATACTAGGAATAAAAGTTTCTGATGGCTTCTCTTTTTGGGAACAAGAGGGGGAAAACGAGGTAGGTAGTAGTCATAACCCTTCTGTAGCCAAGATCTGTAAAGCCAGCAATACCAAGCGCCCATCTCTCTCGCCCCTGAAGTTGTGCAATCCAATATCTTATCGGTCGAAGCGAGTAATCAAATGACAGAGGGTCATCCATCGCTATCAATTCGCTTTGTCGATACATGCAACCCCGTCGAAGTCTGGACGGACAAAACCAATAAACTTCACAAAATTCAAGTATGCGATTCCCGTGTAGGTGACTGGGACGTAACAGGCTCCGCGACGGATCCACCACATCATAACACCTGCAGCCCACTCCGGGGAAGCAAAAGCTTTTCCCATCGGTGAGTTGAAGGCAGCAGGTACAATATGGCGATAAAGTATTTTTGGATGGTCGTACAGGGCCCGGGCGTAGGGTAAAAAGGCCCGTTTTGAGGCAGAATACCGTTGCATATCCGAAGCTCCAAACGCAGGATGCAGCTCAACCTCGCTGCCTATATACCAGATTTCTGGCATTGTGTTCTTGTATTTTTTTCGGCGAAGTCTTCGATCCATATAAAGCTGAACCAGACGGATCGCTGAGTTGCAATTCGAATCCATAGCATCCTTGCCTTTGGTGCCATGGGCCAAAATAAGGATATCAGCCTTGTCGAAGGCCCGTCCAACATGGCTGAAGTCATGGTGAGTCCAGTGTGTACCAAATTTCAACATATGTATGTTTCTAACCCCTTCAGCTCGTAGCTGCTTTTGGAGTGCAGATCCAAATGCCCCCGAGCCCCCGGTTATGGCAATATTCTTTTTTCGTAGGGAGTACGCGGTCCCTGCAACCCAATCAAATACCTTCACCACCGAGCTCATGTAGCGATCGGGATGAACATGATGTAGTGCGTGGAATTGAGGTCCAACAAGCAGCCAATGGGGGTCTTTCGGGGCGGTCTTATACTCAATATGGTTTGAGTCACGGCCATTCATCCAAATTACAACTAATGTCCGTATGAGGTGCACTGTAAGGATTGTTGCAAATGAAGTGTATTTGACGTCCTTCGCGTTGAAGAATCGGAGGAAGGACCAGCCCAGTAGCCCTCCTATAAACAGGCAGATCATCTCGAGGGGTAGCGCGATCCAGTTATTTTGCAAGAGGAATCGATTGTTGAAGCTCAACGTTCGGTTGTAGTATAGATGGTGGTATTGGTGACATTTAGAAAGCCATCGTAGGGCTTTCCATCTTGAGGTGGACCATTGGTGAAAGAAATAATGAACAACATCGAAGAAAATCGAGCTGGTTATGTATAAGTAAGCAAAGAGAGCACCCGAGAAAAGTAGAGACATAGTAAATAAGCAGGATATTGTCGTTCAAATCACTGTCAGGAACAGGCAATAGGAGAAAGAAGAGTGTTCTCCCCAGTCGAACCGACTGATTATATACCTTAGAGGCAAGTTGCCCATGCATCATGGACACGTATGGAGTTTCTACTAGCAGTAAGAATACGATCCAGCATCTGTGGTCCCCACTCATCATACTCTGCGAGCCACTCGAGCTATGTCGCAGGATCTCTGTATTTAGAAGGTATATATAAAAAATATAGTTTAGTCGAAGCCGTTAGGTTGCATCTGGCACTAACAGTACCCAACTCGGTTCCCTGCTTAGTACTAGGTAAGAAGCTAATCATAGTTGCCCTAGTATCAAAGCTTTGGTGAAGGCTATCACCAAGCGATAGATGAGTTGGAATACATGACTTGGTCGTTTCTCCTGCTTTGTGATACGATCGTCTTAGGACGACGTTTAGATGTCAACTACCCTGAGGCCGAGGTCACTCTTTATGGCATATCTGGGACGTGTTGGCGGCGAGACAAGATGAAACAAGATGAGAGACATGTGGAGATGATATAAGGCGCAGTCTAGTGTTCTAAAAGTTCTCATGCTCACCCCGACTCGAGTAATACTGGCTCTAGGACACCGATACTTTCAAGTAGCGGGGACGCAGATCGCCCACAGTACCATCCTAGATATTGGCGTACTTCTTCCCAGAATATCTCTTGGGAGCTTTAGTCGTAGTCCTAGATGAATTGACAATTGACATGCGAAAAATAACGTCAAAAGTTCCTTCGTAACCACTAGAGATGGATCAGGAATATTGGTGTATATAGATAACGATTCCAGGATCGTCACCGAAAATTGGTGCAACCAGCCACTACGTACGTAATCGCGCTACCTCCAGCGCCGGTATCCCACCGGCCTGATCTGGAGGAATTGGGAAGGTGGCTGACTCAGTCGGTTACGCTATAATGTTGGACATGTAAGACAACCATATAACTACTTGGCCTAGATGATGATAAATGTCCCGCTATCCCGCTCGGCATCCCACCTGCAGTGGTAAGTATACGTCATCATCAAGGCTGGTAGGCCTCACATATATAGAGGATATCTGTAGGCTGTTTTGTTCATCACGAACCATTGACTTGTCCACTCGTGTACTAACTGCTTAACCTGCACCAAGATGCTGAAAGTTCCTTCTATTCTCCAAACTTCGGATATATTTCTGACACCCACTCAGGAAATCAGCCAGTTTTGGCGATGTGGTCTACTTCAACCTTGGCTCTCACCATCGGCCAGTGACCACTAGCTCAAAAGAAGCTCAGCTGTGGTTCGACCGCGGTCTTATATGGTCATATTCGTTCAACCATGGAGAGGCTGAGCGATGCTTTGAGAGAGCTGCTACAAATGATCCGAGTTGTGCGATGGCGTTATGGGGTATTGCATATGCGGCCGGGCCAAATTACAACAAGGCGTGGAGGTTCTTCGATCAAGAGGATCTTCGGGCTTCGATTAAAAGAGCGAATGATGCTTTAGCCCGAGCTGCTGAGTTGGCGACCCAGTCGAGCCCTGTTGAGCAAGCGTTGATTGAGGCAATTACTGCGCGCTTCCCACCCACCGACAGCATTCCTGACGACCTGAGCTCTTTGGATCATGCTTATGCGAATGCAATGCGCCCTGTATATCGTCGCTTTGGTCGTGATCCAGATGTAGCGGCTTTATTTGCCGAGGCGCTTATGTGCATCACACCTCGGGGTCTCTGGGATTTGGATACCGGGAAACCAACTGGCGATCACACAATCGAGGCCCGAGAAGCAATCGAGTTGGCGCTAAAGCGACCCGAAGGTTATGATCATCCGGCTCTGTGTCACCTGTATATTCATATGTTAGAGATGTCTCCTTTCCCGGAGGTGGCACTCCCGGCCGCCGATCGGTTACGTCGCCTGGTTCCAGAAGGTTCTCATATGCTGCACATGCCGACGCACATTGATGCCGCAGTTGGCGACTATCGCCGCTCTGTCGACTCCAACCACGAAGCAATCATTGCGGACGACAAATACTTTGCTCGGGAGGATGCTTCCATCCAGTATGTGGCGTATAGAGTGCACTACATCTGCGCAAAACTGTATGCTGCTATGATGTCCGGCCGCTTTACAGATGCCATGTCTGCTGCAGAGAAGCTCGAGGAGGTAATCGATGCCAAATTGCTATCTGTCAAGACCCCACCAATTGCAGACTACATAGAGAGTTTTCTAGGCAGTAAAGCGCATGTGCTCGTGCGCTTTGGCCGTTGGGAAGAGATCCTTCGTCTTCCGCTACCTTCTAACCGGACCATGTACTGCGTGACTATAGCGAGCATTCTCTATGCGCGGGGGCTTGCCTTTAGTGCACTTGATCGAATCGCAGAGGCTGAGGCTACCCAGAAAGAATTCGAAGCAGCGCGGGCATCCGTGCCGACTTCTCGTCTTAACAGCATACCGTGCAAGGAGGTTGATGTGCTTCAAGTTGCATCCTCAATGCTCACTGGCGAACTGGAATATCGCAAAGGGAATTACGAAACCGCCTTTTCTACTCTCCGGCAAGCTATAGAGCTCGAGGATGGACTTCCGTATTCTGATCCGCCACCTTGGATGCAACCCGTTCGCCATGCCCTGGGCGGCTTGCTGCTCGAACAAAACCGTGTCGATGAAGCAGAAGCGGTATTTCGAGAAGACCTTGGTATGGCGAAGGACTTTCCGCGTCGTCGGGCAAAACTTAACAACGTGTGGGGACTGCATGGACTTTACGAATGTTTGACGCGTTGCGGCAAGATCGAAGAGGCTCTTTTCATCCAACCCTCACGTGATATTGCTTTAGCCTCCGCTGATGTCACCGTTACTGCTTCGTGCTATTGCCGCAGATCCACATTGGGAGAGACCAGATGCTGTACATGAACTGGCCTGGTCCGAGTGACCAGAGCTGTTTCAGGTTATGGAATCCTTCAATTTCCTGGTGTTTCTAGATATCTAAGTCCTTCCGCATTAAGCTAAAATATTACTGTTCGTTGCTTAATATGGAGCGTCAAACTAGACGTAATTACCAGCAATAGCCGTCAAATAATATAAAAGAATAAAGGTCTGATTCTTCCAATCTAGCTCTATAGGTCGGATTAAATACATAAGAATTAATAAGCAACCTAGCCTAATACGGCAGTTGGAAGAGACATAACTTTTGAACGGTGGAAATAGCAGAAGCCTCTGCATAAGCATCGGCGAGCCGGAGCTTGCAGTTCCGATATCCCAAATAGGAAAGTTCCATATATGACTAGCTGTCACATACGGTCGACATTAAACCACACCGACGCAAACATAGTACCCCAACCACAAGCCAGAACAGCCGGCCCCAACCGTCGGATTCCAGGTATAGAAGTCATCAAGCGTAATCCCCGCGTCAGACACAATAGCTGCGCAGGTGTCACCGCTGACTACTAGGTGGAATTCATCGCAGTCGTCTGTGATGCCCGGCTCGTAGGGGGTTGGGGTTGTCAACCCATTCCCGGTTGTGGTAGTGGTAGTAGTAGTAGAAACTGTAGGTGACGAAGACGAGTTCGTCCCTGACACTGCCGCAATACAGACATAGTAGTCCAGCCAGAGGCCCGAGCAGTCCGAACCCACGCCCGGGTTCCAGCTTACAAAGTCCGCGAGCGAGATTCCCGCATCATCCGCAATGTCGGCGCACGTATCCCCGCTAACAACCAGGTGAAAGACTGTGCAGCTGTCTACCATGCCTGGCTCGATCGGCGTTGGGGTTGTGATCGATGATCCGGTTGTCGTTGTAGACGCGTCTATGGAGGAAGAGGTGGTGGTAGGGATTGGATACACTGAGCTCACAGAAATGGTGGTGAAGTTGACCTGCACGCAGTAGTATAGCCCTGGTAAAAGCTCGCAGCCGTCGCCGAGTTCGGTAATGATGGGATTCTGACGGTAGACGAAGATGGTTAGCCCATGAATACTATGAGCCGCCAAGATATATGCATGTTTACGTTACCCATTCCTCGAATTCAGCCTCCGTCATCCCAAAGTACGTTTCCAGCAGCTCGCAGGTTAGCCCAGAAGAGTACTCGACCCATTGCGTGCAATCCTCAGTTGTCCCCGGAGCGGCGGTGCCTGGAGGGGAGACGAGATACGCCCCGGCGCTGGAGATCGCCAGGAGATGCCAGAAAAGGTGAGTGAGCTTCATCATGGAAGCAGTAAATAAAAGCGCATATGAGTTGTGCTCGGTCTGGGAGGCCGCTTTTGAATAATAAACGCACCGATGAGTTTGAGACTACTATGTTAGAATACGAGAGAGGCGCATGGTCTGTAAGTGGCCTCAGTATAACCGCTGGTCACACGCCAAGGTTCCTTTATATTGCGTATCAATTTGGACTGTTCCTGCGTCGCGGTAGTCGCATTCAGATGTAGCGCCGCTCGGGAATTTGCCTTGTTAGGCAGACTATATAATTAATCTATTCGGCTGGGCGCCAAAATAGCTTGACTCGCTTCCCCACGCCTTGTCATAAGCTTGATCCTGACGTCCAATCTCCCACCCCACTTCTCATTCCAGCATCAGACTACAGTTTCCATGTGAATTGATTGACAGCTACCATGTCTCTCATCTCACTCCCAGCAGAGATCCTGCAGCAAGTCGGGAAATATGTTACACCTCTCTCGACCCTGAACGCCTTGTCCCGCGCCAACTGCCGGTTGAACTCAATATTTGACCCGTTACTCTACAGAGAGGATGCCCGGCGCGCGCACAGTCTGCCTGCCAGCGCCGGAGGTGCAGCTGCAGTCCGTTGGGCGGCAAAACATGGCCTGATGCGGACACTGCAAAAATCTCTCGAGGCCGGGTCGGAGGTTCCTCCGCGTGCACCACGGATGAGCGTCGTCCATGAGCCCACGGGACGGACTGTTTATGGTGTGACAGTTGACTGGCGGTTTCAGGACCCGGTACCGCCGCCGCATCCGCTGTGCCTGGCGGTTCAGGGGGGCCATGCGGAGATTGTTGAGTTCTTCCTAGATGAAAAAGGATGTGACGTCGACATGTGTGATCCGCATGGATTGTCGTTGCTCGAGCAAGCTGTGGTCCATGGCCACGTGCAGATTGTTGAGGGGTTGCTTCGCCGGGGTGCGAGTCAGCTAGGGGGACCGCGGTGGGTTGGGGCGCCGCTGGTCGTTGGCTGCCCCATTCAGCTTGCAGTGTCCGTTGGGAGAATGGACATTGTGCACCTTCTCTGGGAATACGGGTCATTTCTACTGTGGCTCAGAGGCTGGGAGCTCGGAGTTGCGCTTGAGTGTGCGATCGCCACGCGGAATATGGATGCTATCCGCACACTCATCAGCTACGGAGTGTCTGTGCATAGAGGATTTATGCAGCGGAACTCGATCACGCCGCTAGAGTGGGCAGTTGAAATGGGAGACATTGAGCTTGTGGAGTTATTCCTTAGTGCAGGAGCGCGGCCTCGCTATCCCCGATCCGCCACGGGATGTGCCCTGGTGCGGGCAGTGAAGAGACGGGACAAGCGGATTGCCAGCTTGCTTGTTGGTGACAGTAGCTGCATGCAGAAAACAATGGCTCTGGCATTCGCCGCAGAGCAGGAGGATGGGCATTTCGCTCGGTTCCTTCTACAGCATGGAACACATCCGGACTTCGATGAGTTGGAGTACGCTGAGGTACATCCTGCTGAGGGCTTCAGAGGGAGCTATTACTTTGCTTCGCCCCTTACGCGCGCGGTCAATGCAGGCCACGCGCATCTGGTACGGTTACTAGTTGAACATGGCGCGGATGTGAATGTTCCCTTCGAGGGATTTGTGGGAAACCAGTCATCGAGAGAAAAAGGTTCAGTCCTTCGGCTAGCGATGGACTTGGAGAGTCAGGATATTGTGTCTTTCCTTCGCGAGCATGGTGCACAAGAGGATGTTGTAGACTACACAACCAGAGTGTCCAGGCTGAGCTTGGAGGAAGCAACCGTCTGGTCGAGTGGGAGGCAGAAAAGAAGAACACGATTGCGGAGACACATGGGAATAAACAGATGCAGTAGTTTTATTCCAAGCTTGTAAAACTGTCTGTAACATTTTATTGCAACTATATCCTGCATTGTGTACCCAGTAACATACGACTTAATAGAATATCATATGGTGACTTTTGAATCATGCCTGTATCCAACCAGGTGGCCCGAAAAATACAGCAGGCTTTGCTGCGGATGGATTATTCTGGAGTATATACGCACCCATGGAGAAAAAGACATAGGGCTCTGGAGCGTTAAGCAGCGCCCTGAGTCTGGAATTCCAACTGAGTTTCATAATATCCTTTGCGAGATAATCTGCAAGCCATGTCAGCTTGTGCAAGAGGTTTAAATCTTCATCGAAGCACATTTTGGGTGGAAACAACGTACAGCCGCTCCCCGGACCATCGCTATCGGTTCCTTGGGCGTCTGTCAGGTGGAACAGCTCATGGTATAAGGTGCAGCTGAGGGACGTGAGAACCGCGGGGTTTGTGTCTGCCCCTACGGTAGGATAGTTGTTGGAGTTGACGACCTCTGCCAGAGTCTCATATCCATGCGGGTTTCCCGGGCTTGCCTCGAAGGCGACATCGCAAAAGTAGACATGCCGGTTGAACGTAGCATAGGTAAAGCCCGCGGGACTGCCAGCCTCAGTGCCGGCGTTATTGTCAGCTCTACTCGTTGCCGCGACACGGTTTACCTTGTCACAGAGTCTGTCCTTCCCCGAAGCGTCGAAGACATATCCTTTCAGCTTGCTCACCAGGAAGGGCGCAATGTTCTTGTTTGTATTTGTCGTGTCAGCATCAAGCTCTCCGTCCAGCTGCAACTGCCTCAAGTTTGGGTAGACTTCTTCAATGGTGTAGTAGGAAGTTGGCTCCCCGTTCTCATCGCGCTCCTTGACCATTTCAGTGCCAGTCCCATCTATCGCAGTTGCCTCCCAACTCTGCTTCTGCGCAAAGCTATCGCCGCAGAACAGGTACGGCTTATCGTTCGATCCACCGGTTAAGCCGCCGCCACTGAGAAACGTAGCGACTCCCTCTAAACGTGCTTTCCCCCTCAAAAAGGTCAGAGCGGAACAACACGAAAATTGGTACATCTGAAGGAGTATTGGGGTCTTGTACTTCCGATTAGGTCCCAGTAACTGTCGTAAAAGTCCGCTATCTCATTGTCGTCCCACATCATGGAGAGCCAGAGGCCGAACATGGTGCGGTATGCCTTGCTGGTGGAATAGCTGTGGTACGCCGTAAGGGCAGCGTTCAGGATGTCGACACACTCCTCGAGCCAATCGTCAATGGTATCTATCTGGTCTGTGCTGCACCGACCGCCAGTAGTTGAGTCGCCTATCTGGAAGAGATCGGATGTGGTGAGTCGCACGGCAACACGGTCCGGCACAACTGCAGTAACAGGATTGGAGCAGAAGCTGAAGACATAAAAGAGCAGCAGTAGCGCTCTCGAAGCGAACATCTTGACGTCGGTGCAAATGATAAAAGCAAGAGGAGTACTGAACGATGCGAGCAAAACCGTACGAAAGAAAAAGGAAAGTCACTAAAGAAAAGCGCAGGGGAAATCACGAAGGCTTCATTACAAGCTGCTCTACAACTCCCAACGTTGAGTCCCAGATGCAACTAGATCACAGGTGGCATTACTCCGGCGGAGAGGACACTAGCCCTAACACCCTGGTATAGATCCAACGCTACGAAGTAGTGCCCGTGCCAGTGCAGACAATTAACTGTACCGGAAATTAGGGACGCGTGTCTCCTTCCTATATCGCTACAATCAATATAGATGTTTAACGAGCCAATAGCAGATGAGCAAAGTGTTGGATAGTCGACAAACCCGGCATCTATATCTCATGTTTGTTCATGCTATACCCTCCGATAACCCTACAACTGCAACGCCCCTCTTCCCTCCCTCGAGGGCAGCTTCTCTTTTGTACGCCAACCTTTCATGACATCAGCATTGGCTCGCACGAGCAAAATGTTTTCGAGCATGGCCTTACATGCCGGCCTCGCTCTCCTACTTCTTTCTCCAGTTTCCGCTCTCGACCCCTCCATTACAAAGGCCATTGATGCGTACCTTGCAGACCACCCCATAGTCACTCGCTCTGCGTCCGCGGCTGCACCCCAGAGTAGCTCAGTAGACACCAAACATGCAACTGCTGCTGAGATTCCAGACTGGACCCCTCCAATCTCAAACGTCAGCCGGAGGCGCTGTCCCTCACCCTGTAGCAATACTGGACTGGATTCGCACGGATGGCCTGTATATCACAGCGTCGACCGGCTCGGCTGGTGCGATCAGCCAATGCTGCTTGATTTTGCTTTGTTCAATCAGTTGGACGACGAGAAGACTCATGTCAGTCTTGCGGCGTGCGCGGCCGATTTGTCTACTGCCTCAGTCACAGGCAATACCGGAAGCACAACGAGTGAACTATGCTTGCCGGATACCAACTTGAACAACACGGAGAAGGTGACCGCGCAGCTTCAGCTGGTGTCATCCTCGAGTACCCAGTCCGGTACCGCCGATAACGTGATAGAAGCTCTGAATGAGCTGAACGCACTTTCCAGCCTCCGACCAAGTGGCTGCAACGAGACGATCCAGTTTGCCATTTCGGGCGAAGTTGCAGTGGGCATCTACGTTGGTTCTGGACTCGGCGCACAGGGGGTTCTGCCATCAGTTCTCAATCAGTTGGTGGACTATATTCAAAACGATGGCTTCCCTGACAGCCTACTTGTGCAGCTTTGTGACGATAGCGGTCGTTCTGCACGCTATGCTCTGGGAGTCGTCGCGGTAACGGAGTCTGATCTGGCTTCGGTGCAAGCGTCGGTGCAGACCTGGAAGAACAGTCGCTGCGTGTCGACCACGTCCGAGCAGATGGCGCGTACATGGCAGAACATTACATTCAGTGTCCCGTCATTGCCAACGTCCTCGAACTCCTCCAATATCACTTCCGCAGTGGACTCTTCGAAGCTGCGCCGTCGGGACGATGAATGCACCACGGTCCAAATTGTGTCTGGCGACAGCTGCACCACACTGGCAGAAGAATGCGGGCTCACCCTCACGGACTTTGAGGGGTATAACGATGCCCTGTGCGATTCGCCGTTGCAGCCAGGCCAGTATGTCTGCTGTTCCGAGGGGACACTCCCCAACTATTCTCCCAAACCAGATGACGATGACAACTGCTACGTGTATTTAGTGGAAACCGGCGACGACTGTAGCACCATCGCGGCTGCGTATGACCTCACTGTAGACGAGATTGAAAGCTATAACAATGACACCTGGGGCTGGATGGGCTGTGATGACTTGCTGGCAAACATGAACATTTGCCTCAGTTCCGGCTGGCCGCCGATGCCAACGGAGATCGAGAACGCAGTCTGCGGACCTCAGGTTCCGGGTACACCAGTTGCATCACACGGCACAAATCTGAGTACACTGAACGAATGTCCCCTCAACGCATGCTGTGATATCTGGGGCCAGTGCGGGACTACTGCCGAGTTCTGCACCATCTCGAAGAGTCCCACGGGGGCTCCAGGGACTGCAGCGGTAGGCGAAAACGGCTGTATCTCTAACTGCGGTACCAATATTATTATTGATGGCTCTCCATCGCAGATCTATTCCATCGCATACTTCGAGGGCTTTGACTGGTCCCGGCCATGCCTGACCATGTCGATCAGCGAAGTCGATACCACCTCCTACACGCACATCCACTTTGCATTCGCTACCATCAACACAGACTATACCCTAAACATCACCGCGATCGAAGGCCAACTCCCGTTCTTCTCTGCGCTCACGGGCGTCAAGCGAATCCTGAGTATCGGCGGCTGGGACTTCTCCACCAGCCCCGACACATACAACATATTCCGTGAAGCAGTGACGTCCGCGAACCGAGACACTTTGATCCAAAGCGTCGCAGATGTGCTGGAAACCTACGAACTGGACGGCGTCGACTGGGACTGGGAATACCCGGACGAGCCCGATATCCCAGGGATCCCCGCGGGCACAGAAGCTGAAAGCACGAACTACTATGTCACGCTGGTGCAGCTGAAGGCCTTGCTGGACGGTACAGGGCGAACAATCTCGCTTACTGCGCCGGCGTCCTTTTGGTATCTCCAGGCCTTCCCCATCAAGGCAATGAGCGCCGTTGTCGACTATATCGTGTACATGACCTATGATTTGCACGGCCAGTGGGACTACAACAATAGCTACGCGGACCCTGGATGTCCCGCGGGCGACTGTCTGCGCTCGCATGTGAATCTTACCGAGACAATCAACTCACTTTCGATGATTACCAAGGCTGGAGTGTCGAACACGCAGCTTGTTGTTGGTGTAGCCAGTTATGGCCGCGCGTTCAAAATGACCACTGCGGGTTGCTGGACCGAGATGTGTACGTATACCGGACCCGATTCTGGGGCACTGGCTGGGGAATGTACGGAGACTGCAGGATACCTGGCAAACGCAGAGATTGAGGCGGTTATTGCAAACAATCCAAGCGCACAGGTTTACTGGGACTCCGACGCGTTCAGCAATGTCCTTGTGTACAACGACACCGAATGGGTCAGCTATATGAACAGCACCAACAAGGCAGTTCGAATACTCCTCTACGAGGTATATGGGTTCCTGGGTTATGCCGATTGGGCAGTCGATCTGCAAGAGGAGGGAGGAAGTGGCTCTGACTCCTCGTCCTCGAACGGAGCTAGTTTGTCCACTGGCTACATCGCGCCCTCGATCTGGAGTGAAGCTACCCCAGTGGTGACAGGATTGCCAGGTCAGACACTTGTTTGGCCGCCGCTGCAGCTCTCGAGCACAACTATCATCAGCTTTGATCCGTGGACAACGCTGCTATCCTACTCGACTCTGAGCACTACCACGTATGTCGGTGTGAACAGTGAAACAACAACTCAGCATATATACGATGTGCTCACAATCGCTACTGTACTTACCATCGAGCCAGGTTCGTATTACCCAATCCATGCGTCTGGGTATAGAGGTGTTCTGATCCGGTTTTGCTTCTTAGTTACGACAACCGAGATCGCTGTTTGGAATGTCATCCTCCCCACAGAGACGACGGATAGTATCATCTATCTGACGAGCTCCATCCAGCCTCCACCCTTCACCATCACTGTTACTCCGTAAGCCCAGTCCATGCTGGTGGCCTGTTGGTTTGGTCCAGCTAACAAGATAGGGTCTGGGAGGGCACAACATCCATCGAGGAGCCCACAACAACCACTGAGAACGCCACCATCGTCGTCTGGTCAGACACCACATGGAGCTTCTCAGCTGTGACGGAAACGGTGGGCTCGAGCACGCTAATCACCGGCGGAATCACGGGGACCCCCGTGCCTATAATTATCACTCCACACCCGCACCCGACCAGCGTTGATGATGACGACAAAGATAAAAAGCTCAACTCGAAGACGACGTCGTGGAGCTCTGGGAGCCCAGTGTCACCACCCTGTGTCACAGGTGACAAGTGCGGTATTCCATGTACGCTTCCTTTACTTTCACTTCCACCTGCCCCCAACTCCAGTAATCATGCCCTAATCAAATCCCGTTTGATTAGGTGGTTCGTGGTGCGACTCGGGCTGTCCATTCTGCCCGCCAGGGCTCATTGGAAGCTCCGGGGGTGGCAGCAGCAGCTCTGATCCGGACGATGATGATGATGACGACGACGACAACGACAACGACGACGACGACGACGACGACGACAATGATAATGATGATGACAATGACTCGTCTACTACAATCACAACCACGACAACCACCACAAGCGCATCGTACACCGCTGCAGGTTTCCACATTGACCCCGGCGACACGCTCCCCACGACTGCGGAACCCTGGTCCGAGATCCAGGCCGTCCTTGCAGAACTCACCACCGACTCCAGCGACGGCGGCAGTGGCAGTAGCACTGGTAGCGACGACAGCTCCAGCACCGGCTCCAATGGCGGGACGACAACAACCACTTCCAAAGCCACGACAACAACCAGCACCGTCTCAACACCATCCGCAACGAGCGGCGCGAGCGAAGTCATCTTCGGCCTGTTTGAGCTGTACAGCGGGTACACCTGGATCTTCGAATGGATGCTGATGGACGCCATCATCGGTGAGGACTTTTATCCATGCGATACAAGCTCCGATATCTCTACCTCTGCAGATACCGTTGCGCCCAACCCGGCGTTCCCGGATAAGGATATCGGGCCGTTTGAGTCACACGGTATTGAAGGGTGCCAGTATACCTCGGGTGACGATGACGATGATGTCGGTAGCATGACTTGTCCCGGTGTTGATAAGATTGTCTGTGAAAAAGATGAGAGTTATGGGTTGGCGTTTTCGTGTGATGGTGGTGGCCTCCTTGTGATTGTTATGCATTGTTACTGGTGATCGTTATCAGTTACATGAGAACTTGCAAATCAAATAAATGGTAGAGTCATTAGTACATTGACTGCCGAGGGAATGAGGGTTCATCCTTCCTTGTAGGACGACAAGAAATGGTTTCCCCGAGAAATGCACTGTCTAGGCTTCATACGGGGACATGCTCTGCCATAATGGGAACCAGTTAGGGCACTCCAATCAAGGGAAAAGTGCGACCAGCACTGGCAGCGGCTGAACTGCGCCAATCGACGATGTCAGTGCCTTGCGTCCCTGCAAAGATAGAGAGAATCAGTAATAACGAGCGTCCTTCTATAACCTTTCGTCCTCTGCGGATCTAGGTTGCGCTGACGCAGATAAGCTGTTTCCCTACGTTGGCGTAGGTGACCTAGTTCGATGCGTCAGGATCATCAGTTTGCTTGAGACTACTAGTAAATCAAGATTTAAACACTGCCACTACAAGTAAACAACATGGCTTATGTTCAAACCCTGTCAACAACACCTAAAGGAGCATCAATGGCTGCAACGATAGGCACATGAGGAAGTAGTGAGGGCTCACTGTACCACAATAGTTGCTTTCCTGTCTCCTGTTTCCAGTCGCCATAATGTTTTTATTCAGTCCTTAACCTGAATATCAGACTGGTACGTACTCCCAACCTGTGCTGCGAGCTCGCTGGCTATTTAGAGGACTGCGATGCCCGGTCCTCCACTTCAACCCTAACCCACGAAGTCCCGAGGACGCGGACCTACTTGAAGAAGTAGAGAGCGCTGGTGATTTCAATACTATCTAGACCATCCTGGCAAGTTCGAATAGTGAAAAGAAATTTTTTGAATCTTTCTTTTACGCCCTCCATTAGTCCATTCAATCCGCCCGTCTTGAAATTTACCTGACAATTTCAGCAGAGGGAAACAACATATGGATGGATGCGGCATTTTTCTGCGCTCGCGCAATCCAAGTAGGTAGGGACAGGTATACTGGCAATCATCCTCCTAGCAGTCAGTGATTGTTGTCTCTCTCCCCTAGAGAGCAAAACAACGAAACCACACCTCGGACCCCGTAACCCAAGTGCAGGCCTTTTCCAACAACAACCACCACCACCACCACCACCATGGCCGCCACCACTGGACCATCACCAAACTACCTCCTCACCCCGAACCTCTCCCGCCCCAATCCAACCATCCTCTCATACAATATGCCCGAAAGACTTTATCGAAAAGCTCAAAATGGCAACAGAAAGAAGGCTGCCACGGATCAGATAATCAAGTCATAGTGACTTGATCCTCGAAGACGGGACGCGGGTGAAGCCGCCTCCTCCAAGTGAGAAACTTGTGCTCTCTCCCGGTTCGTAGCATCGAAAGTGTGGAAGAAGATTCGGAGCACTCTTAGAAGGTCACCACTCCGTCTCGTGAAGATTTCTGCTCCGAGTGGATGGGCTACGAAAAGCTGCTGGAATACTTGGACCGCCCGAATACAGTACCTTTATGAATATTGTCGTCTGTCAGTATGGCACTACATTTCCTGCTCAACGGGGTGAGGCCGAGAAATTAATTCGGAATATAGCTTGGTGATAGCGATGCCGCATCCACCGTTGGTGTTTACCTGGTTGGAAGCTGTTGGCGGATGGTGGGGCTGGCACTTACTTAGCCCTAAGTTCTAGCCGGTCCTCGGTCATCATTCAACATCAGAAGACACTTAGCCTGTGGAACACAAACACGAGAAGTACGAGTGTGGGAATCCATTGATCTCCCCTCCAACGCCTCTGTGCTAATACATGGCTATGGCCCAAGGCTCTCCAATGCTGGCCTGAACCAACTGCGTCCAATCCTCGCCTGCAAATTGACAAGTGTGCCAGTTCACTTCCGTGGCTTCCAAGTCGCTTTTTCTTTCTTTCTTTTTTTTGATTCGTGTATGTGACTCAGATCAGGAGAGACCTTGGTAGCATTCCATCTGCGAACCCCCGTCAAGGTCGGAAACCGCTAGACCTGCTTCTCCAGCATATTGTCTAGCACTCTTGCCCACCACATCTCTTAGGGTAAACAAGCTCTGCCACTTCTGCGGATATGCACGTCTTATATCTTCTATAAGCGCTTGGTCTCCACTACGACAGGCGATCTGTAACATGTCAGCCGTAGAATGCCGGATAACTCGTAGTGAAGGGGGAATCCGAATACGCGATGAAATACCACGAATCTGTTCGTCCAATGCGTGTTCTTCTGTAACGGCGGGGTTCAGGAGATCGTAAACACGGCCGAGGCTTTTCAGAAGATGCATGTCGATTTGGTTGTGAGACGGTGTTGAGGAGAAAGGCTGTGATGGAAGACATCGTTTTGAGACGAGATGTATCAACTGGAAGGCGCTAAATCGTACGACGATCTCCAATAAAGACATTGAAGACTGCCAGCATATTCTCTCCTCCACTTCATAAACGTGATCCTTGCCCAGGAGCGTACAAGCAAAGTCATTCTTCCTTTCGGCGAGGGCTTTTCTAACCGGATTATCGAGTTGGAACGATGGTGCTTTTCCTTCCTCCAGTCTAGTGTTCTCCTCACATCTGTCCTCGTAGCCTTCGAGGTTAGCCTTCTGGTCTACCGACACAACGGCCATTTCAGCTTTAAGAGGGCACGCAACCTCGTCATCAAGCTCCAGTTCACTACTTGAGCTAGAGTCCTTCGTATGCACCTTTTGTGACATCTGTCTTTGGATCGGAATGCATATCGAAAGAATGGTATGCAGCTTCATAGACATCGACTATGGCGCTTTGGATTAAATATAAATCATCTTTATAAATAGAAATAACATGCTTCCTTGGCTAATTCTAATCTATACTAAGCCACATGGCTGGCAAGTACTTAACACTCTGAAGATATAGCTAGCAAAATACAAGGAAAGGCCCAAGGAAAACGGCTGAGTATGTCCGGAGACAGAATATTCGCAGTGATTATGGCTGCGGGTTATAGCGCGCGCTTACCTGGTCCCTCGACCTGGTTGGAGCTTATGATGGTATACAACATTGAAATGGCTCTGCGCATCTTTGTTGGGTAGATATCTCTCCTCTTCCTATACTACTCAACGGGAAATATTTACGTACATCCAGGATATCCACGCAGGCATGCCCTCAAGCCAAACCCCTCAAGCGACAGGTGACCGTACCATACTGTAGGTGATTATGTCAAGGTCGGCTTGGTAGGATTCAACTGAACTCTATCCACTATATAACTATCTGCTTTTGGTGAAAGAGAATACTGACTGAAGTACCTTGTTTATCTCTACCCAACTTGGACTCGCGAGTGCTATATAAATAGAACTTTATAGAGTCCCCTCGGCACTCAAAGAGAAGGCACTGCTGACTTGTGGGGCACACGCAACTCTTTAATCCATCCACTCAACATTCATATCCCAAAAAAAAAAAATCACGAAACGCCGACGCAAACAGCGTATCCCACCCAAAGACTCTCACAGTTTGATCCAATGGCAGGATTCCACTCGTAAAGCTGCGCGAACGTGATGCCGTAGTCGCCCTCGATCTTGGCGCAGGAGTCCCCACTGATGACGGTGTAATACAGTTCTAGCCGTGGCTGCACCCACGTACACCGCCTTGCGTTGTACGTGGTCTTCAGTCAAACGTAAATTTCAGTCATACGAACAATTTATTTTATATTCCTACAGCACCACCTACCACTATGCCCGAGTCTCCTAAAACTAAGGAGGATCGAATCCTACATGCCTGTGAAGTAGCTAAACGCGTCAAAAAACCAAATATCTCTGCGTTGGCGCGTCAGTATGGTGTCTCTCAATCACTGCTTCGAGCTCGACTTAAAGGCCGACCAGCTTT